>NC_134407.1:42257973-42385473 GCF_038048845.1 Mixophyes fleayi
TATAAGGTTTTAACTGAATCTAGTTTAATTCAATCTGTAGAATCCTAAAATATTGACTTGGTGAATATTTAATTACATTATGTAACAAGTGCTCATGTGTCAGATGTCACACAAAGGTTATAACCACATGCTTGGACAGTAATTTTGTTCTTGATGTACAGTGTTGTGTAATAATTTGAAACTTTATTATTCATAAAAATGTTGGTGTAAACAGGAATAGTTTATCTTCTGTTTGGGTAATGTGGTGTTCTTTTAAACATAACCTGTTATGCTTGAGATAATTGTTTACTTAGTAGCTAATGCTCTGTATAAATGTTATAATAAAAAAAAAAAGTATTAACCATGTATAATGGTAATTACAAGCTATTAAAATGTACACGCCCCAAAGCTACTGATGGCATCAACGGGACAAGTCATATTGGTGAAAATATTATGTCTGTTACCATAGTGTTTAGTTTGCAGTATGACTGTTTTATCTGGGGTGCTTGCTTAAAGATTTTTTTTCCTTTCTATTTAATGCTAAATTATACCGTACAACATCTTGGCCTGGAATAGTTAATACACCTTGATTTTGGTGCAGTACATAGAACTGTGTTATGACCTAGGGAAACCTGTTTCTTAGCAAAGTTGGAACCCCCTGGTGCAGTAATGTGGAGTTGTATAAAACACAGTATGATAATGCAGTTTATTACATGCATGTATAAAAGCCAGTATAGATATAAACAAAGTTTACAACCTGTTAGTATAGTATACGCAATTATCCAGAAAATTGCATCATAATCTGTGATAAATAGTAGCTTTAATTAATGTAATATCAGGATAGGGATATTCATCCCAGTATGTCTGTCTCTAGGTAGATTCTGCAGTAGATGAAAAGTCTAGAATGTAATATGTAGGAACAGGTGGGTAACTCCACTATCAAACATGCATATAACGATCTGAACGCAGTGACAGAAACACTTCTTGTTAGTTCAAAGGGCATATTCAATTGTCGGCGGAAACCTCAAACCTCGCACTCCGCGGGAAAAACGTTATTATGGTAATTTTCTCACTGGATTTCAGCTTGCAGCTCCCTGAGCCACTAGCTGAAATCCAGCTAACTACTACCGTAATAACGGTAGTAGTTTTAACGCCGCTGAAACCCGTGATAATAGAATATGCCCCCAAATGTCTAAAATCAATGGTGTAGGCAGGTCTACTATATTAATGCGGTAGCAGGATGAATGGTGATAGACTTTCTTCTTTTTAGGTTGCAGATGTTCCGGTCTCCTTGGGTCCCTTTCGTAGATAGTCAATGTGTATCAAGACGCCAGGAGTGGTTGTCTTGGAAACGTATAGTGGCTGCTAGGTCGAACTGGTGGTATATATGTACAGTTCTCTGTTCTATGTTGAAAATTCAGCATTGTGATTGAACAGAAAGTTTGTAATGTCCACAGAGAGTGTAAAACCAATGCATTTCGCCTCTATGCTTCATCAGGGATATCAATGGTATGCATAGAAGAATGGGAAGTTTATAAAGGCAACATAGCCAGAAGTGTTCCTTGATTGGAAGTTGGGAGGCTAGCCTGCTATTGGTTCAAAGCATGACTGGTATTAACCATAGCTAATATGTCTGCATCAGCTTAGAAAAATGAACCCTCAATAAGATTAAGGGCATTGAGGAAGAAATCATCAAAAATAAGTAGAAAAAGCCCCTTAGAGATATTAAGGATTACAAACAGAATATACATCTATCCCAAATCTCTCATTCCAAACAATAAACACAGAGGCACTATATCAATACTAGGAGAAATATGCCACTGAAGAAAGAGGAACCAAATAGGGATTCCCATTATAATAGGAGAAAACCCTACAAATCCCCCACTTATTAAAACAAAAAAAAAAAAACCCTAGAAGAGACGCCCATAAAAAGATTTACAAGCTTTTAAATCCCAAAAACCTTGGGAGCCCATTCATACAGAATCCGCAAAGGAAACCTAACCACACTACCAAAAAAGTAACTTCTGTAATAAAATGTATCTTTACCAAGGCCCACTCTGGGCTCCTGAATAAACTGTATTGAATTGAGCATCAAAAGTAGAGTGTATCTCTCATGTAGATTTTTTTTTTTTTTTTTTTTTTTTTTTTTTTTTGTGTGTAGAACTAGCACAGGAGTCCTTACTTCCACAAGACACACAGCCATTGAAACACAACCCTCAGCTAATATGCACCCCTGAACAGCCAAAGAACATCATTCAAAACACATCCCGAGAAGTAGGAATAACACAAAAACTATTAGAGAGAGACTAGGAGGAAGGATCATGAGGAGAAAGACCCAAAATAAAGAAATGGCACCCATAAATAAGGGGATTTTCAATCTCTGTACCGTACACTTGACTAAACTGCTGTTAGAAGTACTTAGAAAAGCTTTAAAATTTTCTCCTGATTAACCGCCAAATAAGTTTGAAATTTACATGGATCTACACAAGTTTATCCGTAAACTGACCCTAAAGAAATACTTCACAAATCCAGCTAGAAATAGGTCACCAATAGAACCCGCAAATCAAGGGGCAGAGTTTATACACCATGAATTAAAAGCGAGATCCAAATTTTACCCTAGTTATCTTAAAGGACCCTTAATTACGGCGTTCCAGAAACCTAAACCATATTTCTGTTTAAAAAAAATATCTAAAAATTGTAGAGAAAAAAAAAAGCCATTAAGGAACTCGGGGAAAACCAGGATCTCATTATCATGCCTGCTGACAAGCGAGGGGAGGGGGGTTTTCTATCCTTAATAAAGATCAGTATCTAGTGGAACTTGATAGGCAACTTAATGACAATAGCTCCTATGAACGCCTTCTTAGTGACCTATCCAAAAAATGTCAGTAAGAACTACAGTCTTCTATCACTGGCCAATAAGGCCAGTACGAGTTTCTGTACATTAGATTTCCCAGAACACCAGTCAACTACCAGCTCCCCAAAATCCATATGACACTCACTGATCCACCAGAAAGAGCCATTTTGTCAGGTATTCACTCGCTCACCATCCCCTGTCTAATTACATAGACTTTTCTACAACCATTGGTAGTGAAGCAGAAAAGCTACCTAAGAGTCACAAGGCATGTTCTAGAGGCACTAAAAGAAATCCAATGGGAGGAAGGATACACCTTAGTTATGTGTGACATTACCTCCCTGTATATGATTGAACATAAGACAGACTGCACCCATGTACAGAACATCCGTACTGATGAATCTGCTATACCAAGGGATCAGATTAATTTAATTGTGGAGGGCATTGCTCACAAACTTGAGTACAACTACTTTTGGTCAGAAGGGCACTAATATAAACAGATTAGTGGAACTGTCATGGGCGCGAACCTCATGCCCAGTTGCGTGAACCTGTTTATGGTGCAGTGGAAGAACAATACCATCTGACATAACGACCCATACGCCCAATACATCCTGTTATGGCATTGCTTCATTGACGATGTCCTCCTCATATGGACAGGTTCCAAGGAAGAACTCTACCTGTTCCTTGGCTACATCAACCAGAATAAGTTGAATTTACAATTCACAGCCAGCACCTAAACAGTCCAGTTTCTTGATCTAGAGATTTACATTAAGTATAAATAATATCAAAACCAAGACCCATTTTAAGAAGGTTGTTTCTAACTTGTATGTTCCTTCTTCCAGAAGTCACTATGAAAATTGGATTCGGAACATTTCAAAAGGTCAATTCACCAGATTAAGACGGAATTGTTCTAAACCATGAGCAATTTGAAATGTAAACAACACTCTAAAGTAATGTTTCCTAGAGAGAGAATATGGTAGAGGGGTTGTTGTAGAGCAGGCATAGAACTCTGTAAGAAGCACAGATGGAGAAAGCCTCCTTACTAAGAAGGATAAGGAAGATCCTATCCAGATTCCCTTCATTACCAGATTTAGTCAAGAAATATATCCTTACCAAGAAGCCCAGGTTTATCTAAACAAAATCCAGTAATCTCAGAAACCAACTTGTGAGTAGAGATGCTCAGGCTCAGTTCCAAGAGAACCAAACACACCCGAACTTAGGGGAGCCGGCTCGGTACTGTTAAGCGCCCTCGGAATTGAAAACGAGGCAAAACGTCATTGTGACGTCGTCGGATCTCAGGACTAGCGAGTTTTGAATTCCTTTTTAAAGATCCAACATCACGGAGGGTGAGAGGCAGGGCGGACCCCTATTTATCTTTTCTGCCACTGCTATGTGCCAATGTGTCCTAGATGTGCTAGCAACTGCTGTGTGTTTGTGTCATTGCTCTGTCGCTTACCATCCAGCCAGATCGCTGCAGTATTTGTCCGAAAGTGTATGAAATTAATATTGTGACCTGTGAGGTGGTCAAAATTGACTGCAAATGACTTGAAATTAGTGTTATTCAGGTTAATTATAATGTAGGAGCAAAATTATGTGATGTTAGCATATTTTAGGATTTTTTTCTAAAAAAATCCAAAACCAACACACAAAGCTAATCCAGATCCAAAGCCAAAACCAGTTCACGGGGGTCAGTGAGCATCTCTACTTGTGAGTGTTAGACAGTCGCGGCGGGCCACGGGCACCGCTGCGACACACATTACCTTCTTCTGGCGTCACGGCCATTGCTATGACAACCGAGACGTCACTTCCGGCATTGTGCCTTGCCTTTCCCATAAAACTGTATCTGTATAAATGTATAATGCGGGGTTAAAGAGTATTTGTGCACTCTTCCCATATTCATGGTCATTTAGCCTATCAATTCCTTAGTAAAAGTGACATGACTAAGGCCTCTTATGCACTGAAGGCGTTTTCAGGTGTTTGAACACATTTGCAGTTGCGTTTAAATTATTTTTCCTATTTAAACACTACAAAGTTTGAATGTAGAAGAATGAGTTCAATTGAATCTTTTGGGACCTCTTTGGAAACATTGTTTTGATTTCAGGTCACATAGCGAAACCCTTTAGCCATTAACTACCAACATTTGTGTTTATGTAGCACTTATTCACAATGTCCTAAATCCCCTTTTTGTTTCTAAGTTCTAATTCATGAGGCAGAGTTCTGTCACTGGCCCCTAGTGAAGAATAAGCTGAATTCTCTTGAATATAGGTTTAGCCCATAACTTGGCAGCTCTCACTCTGTGAAGGGAATGGTTCAGTTTCTCATGCTTTTCAAAAAGTTAAATATTCGCTTTTCTCTCTCTGTCCTGTAGTTGCGCTAAAATTAGCTGCGTACTTAAAATGTGTCCATGTTTTTATTTTAAGGCATACTCCAACATCCTGATGGGACTGTCCTAAAACAATTACAGCCTCCACCACGTGGACCAAGAGAACTGGACTTCTATAACATGGTAATTGGCTTTATGTATGATCTGAGCTGGGCAACCTATTGTGCAGCCTTTGATAGGGCTAAAATTCCAAGAATTGGCTCTAGTGGACATTGCACATTAAATTGTCTACAGTTTACCCAACGGGTTTCTATTTTTTTGCTAGAATGATGATTAAGCTGCAGATATACCTTTGTGTGTGGTGTGGCTTATATATTCCTTGCATACAATTTATTTTCATATGTGGTTAATTACATAATGGGTGTACTGACCAGGCCTGAGGATTAATAGTTGACTCACTTGAGGACGAGAATTTTTTTTTTTCTTTCTTTTGCTGTGAGCCTTGATCATGCATTTTGTCTTTTGAAGTCTGACAGTTGGCGAGCTAGCCTGGGATTTGAACCAGTGAAGTGTACAAGTTTACTCCATTACAGGTTTATTAGGCAGAAAGTTGACTTCACAGCTACTGTGTGTTTGATGTGTTCTTTTCCCAGGGAAAAAAAAGTCATGATCAGTCACTTTAACATTTCACAGATGCTGCCTGTTAAAGGGATCATAGCCAGAAATTATAGCAAAATGGCCATATGTCAAGTACATTTCTTTCTAAATTTTCTCTCTTGCCACAGGTTTTCACAAGTGACTGCACTAATCCTAAGCTCTGTGACCTGCAGACTTTTTTACCAAAATATTTTGGCATATGGTCACCTCCAGGATCTACAAATGGTATTCTATATATTCTATCTCTATTTTCTAATTGTAACTGAGAGCTTGACGCATGCTTATGTGGGAATATGCAGCCCTCTTATTTAATCTGACTAGAAATTCCCTTATGTCTGTTAGGATGTGTGGATTGAATCTGTGCATTTGTATTGGATTGTTTCCTACTCTTTCTATAGCTGTAAATATGTCAAAACAGCCCTTGCAGTATCGAACGCATTTCCATTGTGTTATCTTTCCCTATCTTTCCCTCTTACAAAAACTGCTTCCCTACAAAGTAAAAAATAAATGTGCTCTATTCTCCCAGTGCAAAGCCTTCTACAAGAGGTTTGTGACAATAGCATATTAAATTCTCCGGTTCCCGCGGCGCATAAAAACTATTACCGTTATTACGGTAGTAGTTAGCTGGATTTCAGCTCGCGGCTCAGGAAGCTGCGAGCTGAAATCCAGCGAGAAAATTACCGTATTAACTGTTTTTCCGCGCAATATTACCGTAATAACGGTAATAGTGCGCGTACTGCGGGCTTTTCGGCGTTTCCACCGACAATTGAAAATGCCCCTAAAGTTGTAGCCCAGCATAAGTTCACACTTTGCATCATTTTTATTTATTTTTTTTGTACATAAATATTAGTGTTCCAAGTTGGCCACTTGTAGCTAATATGATTTTGCTAAATGTATTTGTACATGTAATAATTCATTGTAATTTGTCTAGTATCTGACCAAAACCTCAATCTCTCTCTGCTTGGGTAGTGTCCATCTGCACAGAATTGCAAAAGTTGTTGTTGGAGATACAATTTTGCTACAGACGCCTGGCGGTGTGAGGCTTAAATGTCTGTAATCTTGTACTATACATTTAAACAATGCTAGAATACATACATTCTATAACACATTGTGTCTGATATTGTGTCTGATATTGCCATTCTTTTAAAGCTTGTAGTGTATTAAGATGCTGCATTTATAAGGCTTGAAAACGCTTCTAATACAGTTGTGTTCCAGTCACTAGTTGGTTGTAGCTGATCATTGGTAAAACAATTGTGAAGGTATTTGTGTTGTCTGCAAACTGTCTTTAGTTGTCCAGTCAATTTATATTTCGCTACCTAAATGTTTGTTGCTTATTGCAAAGATACATGCTTGTTTTAAAAATACCTGTTTTCTTTGCAGATCTTTATTTAAAACTGGAAGATGTAACTCGTAAGTTTAACAAGCCTTGCATTATGGATGTCAAAATAGGCCAAAAGAGTTATGACCCGTTTGCATCGGCTGAGAAGATTCAACAGCAGGTCAGCAAGTACCCTTTGATGGAAGAGATTGGCTTCCTGGTTTTAGGCATGAGGGTAAGCTGTTGTTCGTTTATTTTTATTTTTTGTGTATATTTTTGTTTTTAACTGATCTACTGACCTGGTTTTTTTTTTTTTTTTGTTAGTCGCAAAAAAAAATGTTTAGAGCATGTAGTAGTATGGTTGTGTGTGAGCTAGTTTTAATTTGGATAGTGGTTGGGCTTGACCTCAATGCAGCCATTCAAAATAAGGCATTAAAGCAGGATATTAGGACATGGCTAAAACTTCTCTGAAGGTTCCCCATTAACCCTTGCAGTGTCACCCATATAAATTCTACATGTGGTGTTGCTGAAACTGTCTAATTCATGTGCCAAAATTCCTACCAACTAGTTAAAAGCAATTTGAACTAATGAAAACTAATGTTTAGACGTCTTAAAGGGAACGACTGAGTGGTTGCTGTAGACTACTGCACTTGTGCTTAGCTTGGTAAGCTTCGTGTGTGTGTGTGTGTGTGTGTGTGTGGCTCTCTAGGTTTTGTGCTGCAAGTAAGTTAGGCTAGGTACACACTGCATGAAAAGTCTCCCAATCTGATAGTTTCACCAATTTTACTAACGAAAAAAAAAATAAAGTCCCGATCATCATGCCAATTCTCTGTAATTTGATTTGACACTTGTTGGAAAGTGAGTAGAGCTGTTTGAGGTACGTCAATGTATTCGAGTATTCGTGTATCTCGGGTAGAACCAGTGCAGACAGGGATGTAACTGCTGCAGGGAGATGACAGCGGACACATTTTGAAGTGAGACCTGTCGCACTGAGATCCACTATTAGCCGGCAGTCGTGTAAGTGCATATATATATATATATATACTGCAGGGTCGGAAGGTGATTGGTTGGAAAATATTAAACTGTGCAACCAACCAAATGAAACAATCGGTGCTTTGGGATGACGGTAGATAATCATGTAGGTATACACGCACGATATATGACCAAATGGTCAAATGTCGCCTGATTATTGGACGAAAATGCTCCAATGTGTACCTAGCCTTAGTGTGTGGTAGATAATTTAGACCCTAAGCTTTACTGGGACACAATATGTTGCAATAGCCCATGTTCTGCCTTTATGCATTGTGTATAGAAAACGGTAAGTTTTCTTTATTAAGTACTTATCTGTCCTCAAGCTTATGCCTGTTTTGGGGGACTGGCCATAACGGGTCCTCGGTATTCAGCAGACGATTCTTCTGTGTCACTTTTGCAATGACATTTGGATTGAACAGACTAGTGCTAAAGGCACTGATATATCCTGTACAATGTGTAGACAATTTTCTGGTTTACATAGTTTAATACATGTGTAAGCCTGCACAACCATAGGATGACTCCTAAAGATATTCCTTAATAGTTATTGATTTATATCAAATGCAAATTGAAAAGCAGCAATCATTTTGGATTGTTTGGGGCAAGAAACTGATCCATGGTCAATATAAATAGAATGTGAAACCTCACAAAAACCAAGGCCCAAGTTCAAGCTGTACCCCAAATCTGAATCTCCCTTACTTTTACACCTGCTCACCATCAACTGGCACTTTTAAATCCCCTTTTTGTAAGTCCATCTGTAAGTTTTACTGCACCAGGGATCTGCTCCTGTCAGGCTATAGGCTGCAGATTTAACAACAAGTTGCAAGACAATTATTTTCTAAACATCCCAGTCTGTAAACTGCTGGAAGATTTTAACATGTTGAATTACCGGCTTGTCTGGCAGTGAGTTGGGTTAAACGTCTCTAATGGAGCTTATCAACCATTATCCCTTACACAAAGCTTTACACCTACTGTTCTAAATCCTGATTTGGGTATTGGAACACAGTCAAACATAATAAGCCTGCAGGGAACTAATTTACTTTTAGAGAAAATTTCACAGGATCGTTAGGATGAGTCACATGTTGTCCAGGCAATGTTTTATTTACTCTTGTTCCCTTTTGTTCCATGATGTGTGAAAATGAAGGCTATTGGCCAAATGTGAATTTGTTCTGGTTCAGATTAAGCATGTTATTTTGGCAGGGGTTTATTTCATAATACCTCTCTGAAATGATAAAATGCAGATTGTATTCATCCTCTTGATGATTTGAAAGCTTTTTTTATATAGGGATTGAGCAACTGGTATAAAGCATTCAGAGTTAATAGTAAAAATTGCAATACAGATCATGAAATGAGCGCACAATTCTTAAATGAAGGTTTTATTGACCATGTGTTAAACTGATGGAGGGTGACATGACTTCAGTGTATCCCATCCCGCTTGATATGGCAAGCGGCACTTATATCTCGTTCTTCCTTGTGAAGGGTCACTAGCAGCTGCAGCCTCAGTGCTTCTCTATGTTGTGTGTTCTTTCAGACTTGTAGTGGAATTTACATTCATTCTGGTATGTTGGGTATGTTATGTTCAACCTGCTGCTTAGCCCCTTTTGAACTCACCTTGCTGATTCTCTCATATCTAGATCATCCTAAAAGGGCCTCATGAGAACTTGTATGTTCAGTGTTTCTCTGTTTGTTTACTGTAGCTGACTTATTGCTTCCTCTACAGAGGTAGAATAACAGTCAGCAGCTGACATCTAACTGTTTTATCGATTTAGCTCAAACAGTCGTTCTAATATGATCTACCTCCGTTTTACTCGGTTAGAGAAGCCATGCAAAGTATGTCACGTGTTTTCAAAGTGAGGATCACACACACTCTCACTCACACTCTCACTCACACTCACACTCTCACTCTCACACACACACTCAGTCCTAATAGCTTCTACATCTTTTGAAGTTTAATTGTTGAACTACCACCATAATGGAACATGATCCATGAAGGCCAAGCTGTCTGAATAGACAGCAAGGTTAATCTTGTTAGTTGGCCCACACTGTGCCAGTTCAGTAATATCGCCTCTTGGACAATAATTCTCTATATTGAAACAAGAAGAGTTCCAGTATTCTCCAGCTATACTGTACACCGCTTCAGTAGAGTATACATCTATATGCATTGGTGCAAAACCAAATTTGTGGTTCAGTATGATTCATTCATGGTTTCCTAGCCTAAGTCAACTATAGTTCTTAATATGCACGGATTCAAGAGTTCTTGAATTCATATGAAACTTATGGCCGTGATCACAGCCCTCTGTTTTGGTACATTTGATCTGTTCACACACGTTACAACATAACTTATTGCAACTATTTGTCCTACTTATTTTTCCGGTTGCTGTAAATTGTTGGCACTTTAACGTTCTATGTTTATAACACAATTAGGCTATGTGCAGATGATTTCAACTCAACAGAAGCGAAAGAATGGATTCTGGCAGTTACCCAGCATAATAGGTCATGTTGGAAAATAAAAACATAGGAAGTTGGGGAATGATTTGTTGTTCAGTTGGACTTACAAAAAGGGGATTTGAAAGTGCCAGTTGATGGTGAACAGGTATAAAAGTAAGGGGGGGATCAGATGTGGGGTACAGCTTGATCTTTGGCCTTGGGTATGTGTGGTTTCACATTCTATTTATATTGAGCATGGCTGTAAATGCCGTTTTATTGGCTTGGTGCCTAGATTCCCAAACTGTGTGCCGCGGCTCCCAGGGCTGCCGCAACACTGTCACAGGGGTGCCGTGGACAGGAAGAAGGAAGGAAAAAGAAAAGAAAAAAGTTACCAATCCGGCAGTGCCCGGGACCCGGCATCATCCTTCCTCCTCGCTTCTCACTGAATGCCATATTCAGTGAGAAGCGGCAGGAGAGGGCATGCTGGGTCCCGGGCGCCGCAGGATTGGTAAGTTTGTCTTTTTTTTCTTTTTCTTTCTTCTTCCTGTCCACGGTGGGATGCAGAGGGGGGCACGGAGCGTGTGGATGCAAAGGGGGGCACGGAGCGTGTGGATGCAGAGGGGGGCACGGAGCGTGTGGATGCAGAGGGGGGCACGGAGCGTGTGGATGCAGAGGGGGGCACGGAGCGTGTGGATGCAGAGGGGGGCACGGAGCGTGTGGATGCAGAGGGGGGCACGGAGCGTGTGGATGCAGAGGGGGGCACGGAGCGTGTGGATGCAGAGGGGGGCACGGAGCGTGTGGATGCAGAGGGGGGCACGGAGCGTGTGGATGCAGAGGGGGGCACGGAGCGTGTGGATGCAGAGGGGGGCACGGAGCGTGTGGATGCAGAGGGGGGCACGGAGCGTGTGGATGCCGAGGGGGGCACGGAGCGTGTGGATGCCGAGGGGGGCACGGAGCGTGTGGATGCCGAGGGGGGCACGGAGCGTGTGGATGCCGAGGGGGGCACGGAGCGTGTGGATGCCGAGGGGGGCACGGAGCGTGTGGATGCAGAGGGGGGCACGGAGCGTGTGGATGCAGAGGGGGGGCACGGAGCGTGTGGATGCCGAGGGGGGGCACGGAGCGTGTGGATGCCGAGGGGGGGCACGGAGCGTGTGGATGCCGAGGGGGGGCACGGAGCGTGTGGATGCCGAGGGGGGGCACGGAGCGTGTGGATGCCGAGGGGGGGCACGGAGCGTGTGGATGCCGAGGGGGGGCACGGAGCGTGTGGATGCCGAGGGGGGGCACGGAGCGTGTGGATGCCGAGGGGGGGCACGGAGCGTGTGGATGCCGAGGGGGGGCACGGAGCGTGTGGATGCCGAGGGGGGGCACGGAGCGTGTGGATGCCGAGGGGGGGCACGGAGCGTGTGGATGCCGAGGGGGGGCACGGAGCGTGTGGATGCCGAGGGGGGGCACGGAGCGTGTGGATGCCGAGGGGGGGCACGGAGCGTGTGGATGCCGAGGGGGGGCACGGAGCGTGTGGATGCAGAGGGGGGCACGGAGCGTGTGGATGCAGAGGGGGGGCACGGAGCGTGTGGATGCAGAGGGGGGGCACGGCGCGTGTTGTAAATTATTCTTTGACAGAAATTGAAAAAAATATATATAAAAATATTCCTTTCCCTTGGATTTATGTGTATTTTTGCATACAACTAAATAAGTATTTCTGTCCTGACCTAAATATTTGTTACGTTTTTTTGACTACTTATAAAACGGGACTGCTCAGTAATTATTTTGGAAAATATTATGGAGACTCTTAAGGGTGCCGCAAACTGCAAAAGTTTGGGAACCACTGGCTTAGTGTGTTCTAATGCTAATATCGCCAAATAATGAGCAGACACCTGCGAGTTCTATGATATTTGCATTTGTATGTTCTCTTCCATCCTTTCAGTCTCTCACATCCTATTTACAGGGCTAAATATTGCTGTTTCTTCAAAGCTTTTGAAATGCGTTTACAGTCAATGTCCTTCAGTGCAGCAGCCCCAGCTGAAAGCTCTCACAATAAGTGAACGGCTGAGATGCAGAATTTCAAAACTGAAGCACAAAAAAGGAGAGGGAAAAATAAACACTTTTTACAAAACGTAGGGACACAACCAGTCCGTTGAGAAGTCAACATAAATCTTGTCAACTAGTTCACATTCCAGCTGCCTGGGCTCCAGCCAAAGGCTGTTATACGTGCCGTAAGACTTGGCCTCCGTAATGCAGGTGTGAGACCAGAAGAAAAGAGAGAGAAACAAAAAGCAGCACTGCTGTAATAGTGGCAGTGCCATGGTAGCTTCATCCACCAATCTGCCTCAGATGGTTCTATACATGGAAGAGCCATTGATCCTACGTGTCTCTGAGCACTGAAGCAGTCTGCTGATTCAAATAATGATTTGAACCAGAGCTGCTTCTGCTTACGTCTGCTGCTGGAAAATACGTAGGAGTGATCTGCTGCCTTGTCTGCTGAGAGACTAACTGGGCAGAGGGTCTTGTCACGAGAATACCCACCTGGGCATGTTGCATGTTGCAAAAGAGTTGATCAACATAAAACCACCTTGTCTGTCTAAAAATGATAACGTCCTGGCACCATTAAGACTTAAGTTTCCGAGCTCGTACTCTTAAGAAGTCTGCAGTTACTCACGGACTTATCCCAAAATAAAATCACACTAAATTAATCCATTACTGTAAACCAAACCATTTTGCTTCATAAATGCGTTTTGAAAACCAAGCCGATCTGACACAAGAAACACAAAGGCAGAACATTATTAATTGGAATTTCGTAAGACAAAATCACAATGCTTATTGAATAAAAATGGTGATATGTATTTTATGTCAATGTTTTTTTTTTCTTCTAATAAAACAGAAAAAAAACATCACAGCTTTTCCTTGACAACAGAATATCCCTTAATAAATGTTTCCAGCAATTACTTTGCAAACAAATCTAATAGCATTCAGCATTGAGGAGAGATCTTAACCACTTTTTAATGTATACCTATTTCCTATTAGGCTACAATTGTGATGGGCGCACCAAAAAATAAAGTTTTAAGTACATTTGGTAGAGTATGTACTGGCATACACTGGTGCAAAGAAAAGAGCAAGGCTATGTACACCCTGGCATTCACAATGAGTTTAGTGCACTAATGGCAAGTTAACATAAAAACTGCATTGCCTTGAATCCAGTCTGGTTTACGTTATTTTTGGTTTTCAAAACGCATCTGTAGCAAAGCATAAAGTTATCTTGCGCAAGTCAAAAGCACGTCTAAATGTTTAAGAGCGTTTTGTACATATACGATACATTCTCAGTGGGGTGAATAGACGTTTTCATCTGTGCTGACATACGTTAAACACACTAAAGTGGAACACAAAGCATAAAAGTGTTGCCTGGCAAGTAAAATGCATGACAGAACACATTTGTACGTTCTCAATTGGTATAAATAACTTTTTTCACATCCATTTACACGTGCTTAAATTAAAAAGGTAAAAATACATCTTGGTTCAACGCCCGTGTGTATGTAACCGTAATGCTTAACATGAGGGAGACGCATACCAGTGTGTGTGTGTTACCAGTTTTAGCCTGTCTCTATGTATTTTTATCTTCCTATAAAATTTCTGGGCATATTATAGCCTGCAAAATATGATATTATTGTAAATATGCACAGAATTGTGGTTGACAATGCAGAACATTGAGGGAAATGGTAAGCTAAAACGCTACTTGGTGATATAGAAAATTACCTATAGTCTGGGTATAATACGCTTAAGGGATGTGTATATATAGTTCATGAGACACGAGCTAGACATACGGTAGCGGAAATATTTGTATGTGTGTGCCCATTTATAGATTATGTAACCTCCCCTAAAGGTAAACATTGATATTTAGAGTGATTAGAAGATTAGTAGAAGCTTTAGCCCTGTGATCCCACAATGTACAGCATGTTGTGGCTGTCAGCTTTGACATGGCTTTACAATCAGTGGTGTAGGGGAAAGTGCACTGTAAAGCTGGAACATGTTTGGTCTCTAATTGTAGAGCAGTTGTATATGTAGAACCAGGCTGTGCTTAACACTAAACAGATTATATTTGATTCTCAAGTGTTTGAGGAGGAGGAGTAAGATGTTGTGATGTGTTGATCTAAGCTTATGCATCTCCTGCTATCTTGGCCTTTTCCATAAAACCTACACATTATGAAGCTCAGATATGAGAAAATGTTTGGTGTTTGTTTGCGGAAAAATAACTTTCACATTTGTCATGGAGGTTTTATTTCACAGTGGCACATACAATATGAATATATGATGAACCAGGCTGTGCTGTTTCAAGGAAATTTTGTGAACTGTAAAGGGAATATTTATAATGAAGATACAGATCATTTACCGTCAATAATAACCATTTCCACCTTCTAATGATCCTAGAAATAAATAAAAAATAATTTTGGTTGCGGTAGTCTAAGGTGGGTGTTCACATTTTCAGAATTGTGGGGGCGTATTCGCTACTGAACTGTGCATATAGTGTGGTTGGGCTCTGACCACATGTACGCTACACTAGAGATCAAGCATGTATCTGGACCACTACACCAGTGTGTCTACATGTTGCAGTACTAGTCATTATTTTATTATCATTTGTTGATCTATTCAGTCACTGACAAGTTTTGAGAATGACACAAATATTGTTTTTCATAAAGTCTGCTGCCTCCGTTTTTATGATGGCAATTTGCATATACTCCACAATGTCATGAAGAGTGATCAGATGAATTGCAGTTAATTTCAAAGTCCCTCTTGGCCATGACAATGAACTTTATTCCAAAAGCAATATTCATACTGCATTTCAGCCCTGCCACAAAAGGACCAGCTGACATCAGGTCGGTGATTCTCAGTAAAGCATCCTGAGACCATTCATGTGTGGGGTTGCTTCTCAGCCAAGGGAGTTCACTCACTCACAATTTTGCCTAAGAACACAGCCATGAATACAGAATTGTACCAAAGCATCCTCCAAGAGCAACTTCTCCCAACCATCCAAGAATAATTTATATAAATGCAATAATAGGTTCTATCGGGCGCTTCACTAAAGTTTGCAGCTGTGTATGTACTAAAGAATTTCCACAACAATTCAAAAACATACATAGATATTAAAATAAGACTAGTACATACACTTGCGCTCCCGTTTCTATATATAAGTGATCACAGCATGGATCCCTTATTCATAGTGGGATTCTTTCTTCTGAACGAAACTTGATTTGACCATCGTGGAGTATACATATGCATCAGAAAAACACAAGGAAAGAGCATAGCGTAGTATGTATACACAAACAACAAATTACAAGTCCACCACCACTATATAGTCCAAAACGGTCCTTAAGTGTTGTTTAAACAGTGAACTCCAAAGCATCCACCCGTGACTCTTCTTTCTCAGACCCCTTTCGGGTGTATGCTTACATATAGGGACTCCCAACACACGCTTTTCAAGGTAATTCTTATTCTCCCTCTTTCTTCTAGATTCCCAAAATACACCTTCAGCCTCAGGCAAGGGACATATTTGTAAAGAGAGGTAATAAAGACCAATCTTAGGCATTAACTCAATACAATAAATTTAATAACAATAAAAACATAAAAATATTTTTCTTTAAAACGTGAAATATGCTTCAGAAAATTGCCAATATATGTGCCCTGTACTGAATGCTCATGTTCAAATCAGCCTGTAGAGAACCGCACTCTATGGATGGTACTGCTGCAGCTGGGATCCGCAACAGGGTGAAGTGTAACTCTGGTCGCTCTATTCCTGGGTAGATCGCCAACGCGTTTCAACCCTGTTGATCGTGGGTCTTTATCAAGGCATAGAAAACGCACACATCAGTCCCGACTTAAATAGTCACTCTAATCCGGAGAATCCACATGTAAACACGCCTCCAAATTCACAGCTTGGTTAATCACTTGGTTTGGTATTCAACAACTTTATTGTCCACAAGCGGCTGTACATCCGCTCCGATCACGGAACACCACTTGTACCTGGTCAGCACCAGAAGTTCCTGAGCTCTTCTTCCATCTCTTCTGGGTGGCAGGACGGCAGCTCCTCTTCCAGGGGATCTTCTTGTCTCATGTCATTGTCTGCTACAACGTAACTGCAGGTGCAGAGAACAGAGTCTTGGCTCTCTGTACAGGATCAGTGCTTGCATGTCTGTCATCTCCAATGTGGTTAATTAGTCACCAGCAGGTAGCAGATAAGTGATGCTGGGAAAATGCAGGATTGGTGATAGTCAGTATGCACAGGAACAGATACTGAAAACAGGCATTTAAAACCACAATTAATGACCAATTAATGATGGTTTTGATTGGTGAACAATGCATTTTCCAGCATGATGGAGCACCTTGCCATAAGGCAAAAGTGATAACGAAGTGGCTTGGGCATCAAAACACCGAAATTTTGCGTCCGTGTCCAACAAACTCCCCAGACCTTAATCCCATTGAGAACTTGTGGTCAAACCATATTACACAGCGCTGTGCAGATAATTTTTTTTTTTTTTTTAATCTTTCACATCAGTCATTGGTCCATTTGTGCTTGGTCTAAATTATCTGCAATATTCAACTACTAGGGTCCGTTTTGTCAGCAGCCAATTAACCTAACCGTATGGTTTTTTAACTGTTTGAGGGAACCCATATGTACATGGTGATGACACACAAACTTGACGCAGATGGCTGCCTTGGTTCTGACCAGGACACTGGAGGTGGTGTGCTGCCATATCTTTTGTATCTGCTCTAGTTCCAATGAGGTGTGCCTGCTGTCTGGTCAGTGCAGTGATACTTGTACAATGCACTTCAGTGTGCTTACGTGAAGGAGTCTTAAGCAGGTTGTGTAACAGGCCTTTGTTATGACATGAACTGCTAAAGTGTATAAAAATTGCTCTCATGTTTGTTGGTTTGTTTTAATTGGCAGACCTGCCAAGTGTGTCACAGTGGGAGAGTAATAGTTGTAGTAGTCCAAGGCCAAGCTGTAATTGAACCAATCTGTTCCAGGTAGTTTAAAATATGTACTTGCAGATATCCTTATACTTGCAGGAGAGCAAATCTGCAAGAGGTGAGAGTATTGCATCTTGCATCCATGTAGTTTACTCTGAGTATGATTATTTTTACCCTGTATGTTCTCCAGCATAACAAGCTTCCAGACTAGCTGCTTGCAGCCCCACCATGAAGTAGACGTTGAGCCACCTGTATGGTGGTGGGTAAAGGGATAAATGGGTCTGTCACCTTTTTGAGTCCCTTATATAACATTGTGGAATCACATTTGATTGACCCAACAGTGTGTGTGTGTGTATATGTAATTAGTATACTGTTGTGTCTAACACGTACCATAGAGCTTGTTTATAAGCATCTGCATAAAACATGTAATCTAATGCTTTGGTTACTGCTGCAAAACTGTTGTTCATTTACCAGCTACATGTTTCTCTCTGCAAAAGGTTGATCAGTACATCTAGCCTTGTTTGTATTGATGATATATAATCTACTTTATTTTAATAGATCCCACCTCTTATTGTTTCACTGGAACCACTGTCCTGTATCACTAATTTGGTGCATGTGTGATTTTGAAAAGAATAATTTCAGGGAACTTTTTTTTTTTTTTTTTTTTTTTTTTTTTTTATTTTGCATTCCTAGTTACATGTTCCAACAGTAGATGGCACTGTTCTACCTAATATCTGTCTGCTCGGTGCAGTACTGAAACTTCTAGGTGTATACATTTCATTGGTTGGTAGCTGTTATTGTAGAAAGAAAACCTTTATGGCTATTTAGTGACTCAACCAGCGCAATAAACTACTAAAATAAACTCTCTGGTGTCAATAGGTTTACCACGTCGATTCTGACAAATACGAAACTGAAAACCAGCACTATGGAAGGATCTTAACAAAAGAGACTGTAAAAGAAGGTGAGTGACTTCTGGTTTACGCTCTCAGGATAGGTCAGAGTGTCTCAAATTAGGCAGCTTTGCTAAATGTATAGTGTGCCCACTCCCTGCTAGAGTATTACCAAGTGACAGTTTCCAAAATATACAATTTGATCACAACTTTGTTGAGGACAAAAATACAGTAGTCCACAAATATTCAGGCTTGGTAATCAAAATGTACTCATATTTATCTTCTTGTTCATTAATACTTTATGGACTCATTTAAGATCTGTCGCCATAAATTAACTGTGATGCAATAGCACATGGGTAACAATTGGTATATATTACACTAGCGGTTTGTTTCTGAATGAATACCCTCTGTTTATTATCCAACTAGTTCCTTTCTTGTGTTTGCTTGTACCTGTTTCTAGTTACATTCAGCACCAAGACATAATCGCCAGACGTCCTAGTAGATTGGAAGTGCATTACAGTTCATCATTCTGTTTCTAAAATCCTTTTGTTTTAAAATGCATGGCTGTCTCCAGACTCTTTACATGTGACACATCCCTATACAGTACCTGTATATATTGACTTTTTTTTATTTTATTTTTTGTTTAAGAATCTGGTTGTGCTGATTTTATAACTAGGCTCTGTATTTTACTTTATATTTGGTGGTGCGTAGGAGGGAGAAGATTATAGGCTATGTGACTCATAATGCTTGCGGTAATTTATTTGATATGTTGGAAAATGCAGTTGCTGTGACAATCCAATCCTCCCTGCAGAGTAGGGTTTTATTTAAACATGAACCTTTTCACGTCATACGTTGTGTATTGGGGTTGTGTGTCATGCAGCCTTGCAAGAATATGTGGGGCACCGCTTCTCCCTAACAAAGAATTTGTGCATCGCAGTATGTTGTACCTGTGTGCGCTGGTGATGTACCCGAAAAGGTTGGGGAGGACGTATAAAGCTAAAATACACCTAGTTCTTGGTTCCTTATAATGGTGACGAACTCTGGGTATACTATACATTTGATATAGGCTATCTATACTCGAGTACTAGTTTGTTTCGCTGATACATTTTGGGGTAAAAAATATCTAAGGTTCTGATTTAACTATTGAAAGTTTTTTTTTTACAGAAGTTAACGTTCTAATGATTAAATTTTACTTCAACGTTCATTTTATGGGGCCATGACAACAGATGCAGGGACAGATATCTTTAAGAATTACCCCTTCTAAAATTGGGCTCCAACAGTTTGCACTTGTCATGGGTAATGGTTCCATGGATTTGATCAGCTGTAAGTTTCTTTGCCTGGTTATTAATAAATGCAGAGTTTGCGTTTTAACATTCTAGTGCGCCCTCCAAACTGACAATGTATTCACACCTGCACTTCTGTCTGTCAGCTTTCTGAAGGGCCACTTTGTGTTCACTTGGTGGTGAGTTTTAAGGAGTGGGATAAAATGAAGGTGTAACTATAACCAAAATGTTCTCATCTATAAGATACCATTATGATGTGACCAGTCTTTGGTTTTATTTATTTATACCAGCCCATTTTGCTTTGCAGGCATGTCAAAATTCTTCAATAATGGCTGTTACCTGAGAAAAGACGCTGTATCTGCCTGCCTCCAGAAAGTGCAGAGTATTCTGCAGTGGTTTGAGAACCAGGACACCCTTAACTTTTATGCAAGCTCGCTACTCTTTGTTTATGATGGTTCTTGCCCCCAAACGGCCATAAGATCCGTTGATGGAAAAGTCTTTGAGAAAAGGGTTTTTACAGATGAGGCGGTACTGGAGTGTAACAACAACATCAGCAAGCTGAGCTCTATGGAGAATGGGAAGATCGAGGAATCGGTAGAGAAGAAACTGTCTAGAATTTATGCAGTACACAAGAAGACGTGTCCCAAGAGACCACACAGCCAAGCCTTTATGGAAGGAGAGATTCTAGATCAAGACAAACCATGGAAAAGTCACAACCATATTCCACAGGAACGTCTGAATGGAAATCTTCTGTCTAAACTGGAAAATGTGCTTAGCCACGTTTCAGCAGAGCTGAAGGAAAGCACGCAGGTGGATGTGAGGATGATTGATTTTGCTCATGTGTTTCCAAGTAATGAAAAAGACGTTGGCTATATCTATGGATTGAAGAACTTAATTGCTGTCTTGCAGAGTATTTTAAATGAATAACTGAAATGTAATTGTGAGTGGGAGCCAATGACCAGATAATCAAGAACATACCTTCAAGAATATTTGCACTTGTAATTGTGGTAACCTTTTTTCCTTTATATTGTGATTTCTGCATTCTAATCTTTTTCATCTTGGTGGAATGGGTTTACCTCTCTATAATATTGCTCAGGAAATTTGATGTGATATGTAGGCATTAGGGGAAATGTAAATGAAATGAGGGTAAAAAAATGGGAATGTTTTAGCTTCTCTAGTAGAACATGGCTGAAAGCAGGGAGATATTATGGTGCTATGTGGAGACAGCCGCCTTTCTGACATGTAATTCAGTAAATCTGAATTTAGGACCATACTTCCAAGACTAAATTCGGCCATTTCTACTTTCCATGAAAATGAAACTGTGCCTTCATACAAGAGTCACTTGGATATTCTCATAGTCTCAGACCAAATGAAGTGCACCAAGATAGGGAATACATGATGTAACAAACTAAAACGCACCTGTTTAGATACTGAGCCATGGATCTAAACAAAGTTTAAAAATAGTCACTTTGTTGAACTCATCAGTTTACAAACCTTGCACGAGTAGATCTGGAAAAGCCCAGTAGTATGTATATTTACACTTGGTCGAAGTGTACTTGTCGCCTGCACCCATCACCAGCCATTGTATGGGCAGAACTAGCATGATTATACTGTCTATCAGGTAACTGTGCCAACATGAGAACAGAACAGGCCCCTCACACCTCAGTCATATCATTGATTACTATTGCAGGCTGTGTTCTCCTGAACATATATTTTGCTCGCAAAGTGGGTACATCTCTTATTTGTGGATGAGTGACCTGATAAAAAAAAAAAAAAAAATGGCCGTTAAGCCAAGTGTATTCTGGATAAGAAGTTAGATGTAGAGGATGGTGTACTGGGATTGTAGTGTATAAACCTGGATGTCATGGTGCTGCAGATCACTGCACATAGAAGTGAGGATTTCAGATGAATGCATCCCTTCTGACTTCATGTGGTGTAACTTGCTATTAATTGGCCTTTTCCACCAATTAGTCCCTTTTTCATCTCAAACAATTGCAACGTGCAGAAGTGGGACACAAGGACCTCTTCACCCCGCTCAGCGTGAACTCCATGAGACTGTCGTGCTGCCTCAGATCCTAATGCTAACATTCTCTTTTATAGTCTCTCAATCTGCTTAACGAAGATGAAAGAACTGTATTGTGTCCACAGAATATTTAACTAGAGACTTAATTTATCAGTATGAATAATGTCATTCCTATTGCCAGACCTATCGTATGCTGCTTGGTAAAACTGGAAGATTTCTACCTCTGAAGGAAAAGAACCCCAACTTTATTTTTTGTGCTGCACCAGGAAATGTTGAGTTTTGCATACGACCAGTTCGTTCTACGGTTTACTTTCCATGTTCTATGTATATAAACATGATCATATGCTGTGTAATTTAATTTTTTTTTTTTTTTTTTTTGCTCTTTTTTTTAATATGCACCTTAACTGCAGCATAGAATTGAAAAGCAAAATCAAAACATAAATGTACGATCTGGAATGGAACAGATGTACTAATTGTCATTTTAAATGTCCTTGTGCATTTGTATGATTTAATGTTTGCTGTGTTTTTTTTCTTTCTTCATGGTTCTACCTAACAGGGCCCCTAGCATGAATGTATAACTGATTTGTATACACTTCTTTGTGGAAATGGGTAAACTAACTACAGTAATGTGGATGAATGCCAAGGGTAAATACTGTATTTTGCAATGCTTGTAACCGTCAGCATTTGAGGAGGTCTCGGTCTGTTAATGGTAGGTAGCCATGTGTACCCGTGTGAGAATCTTTTTAACTGCACTTGTTCCCTGGGAGGGAACAAGTGCAGTTAAAGTGCGTCTGCAGTAAGTTCAGGTGTATGCAAATGAACTCTTGCAATGCAGCATGTATGGGAAGCCACATCTAATACTTTATTTTACCCATTCCAGCTGTGTTTAACCATTACCTTTTCACGTTATCTAACTTTACCTTTTACAGATTTTAAAACTATATGCACGGTGAACATTTCACTAATTTGTGATGATCACTTCATTCTAGTGTAGGGCTCAAAAAAAAAACTTTTTCATGGAGGGTAGGGTAACATTTTATGAATTTTACCGATTCCTTTTCAACTCCACAAAGGTTCACACTACATTCTAATTTAAATGCTGCTCTTTGGTATAAGCTTATTTGGCATGAGATGGGGATGCTAAATGACCAGCCAACGGCCCTTGCCTGTACCTACAGCTGTCTTTTTACTGTTTATCTAATGACTAGAAGGCCCTGTGTTGTGTTTTTTTTGTTTGTTTGTTTTTGGTGTTTTTGTTTTGGTGTGTGTGTTTTTTTTTTTTGTTTTTTTTTTTTTAATTAGGACCAGTACAGTTCTATTTAAAAATCAGAAAGCAGACCGTGAAATATATTGCCTGCATTTCTTGCTGGTTGGTCAGATGTGGCCCTCAAAAGATTTTTGTTGAAAGACTTGGCAACAGTTTTGTCACAGAAAATCAGCCTGCATGAGTATATTTGGAAAGCTGTGTGTTTATAGAGACTGATTTTTATTTTTTTTTTGACTTTTTTTTCTTTTTTCTTTTTTCTTTTTTTTCCCCCCTCCCATTTTAATTTTAGATATTTATTAAGAAAATTGTGTGAATTAACCATGCTAAAAAAAAACATGTAATAACTGGATTCTTAAAAGTGGTAACGGATGTTCAGGTTGTTTCCTTATCAGATTTCTTTTGATCTAGATCAGAAAAAAGTTATTTTTAATTTTTCATGCTCCTTTTTAAACAAAAATATAAAGGCTAAGGGCTAGATTTACTAAGCTGCGGGTTTGAAAAAGTGGGGATGTTGCCTATAGCAACCAATCAGATTCTAGCTTTCATTTATTTAGTACCTTCTACAAAATGACAGCTAGAATCTGATTGGTTGCTATAGGCAACATCCCCACTTTTTCAAACCCGCAGCTTAGTAAATCTAGCCCTAAGTCTTATTCCCTGAAAGCTCCTGACTCTTGCTGGTTGGTCCGATATGTCCCTCAAAAGATTTTTGTTGGATGTCTTTTTGTGTGTGCATGTAATTATACTTGTATTTTTGGCAACACAAAGAACTAAACATCTAGCTGGATGAGATGTTGCTTACACATATCATCCAGGACCCAGATTACATCTGTCAGCCTCTGGACCTGTGCGTTTGCTTTATCTACCCATTTAAGAGGATAATACTACGTGGGAATACAAAATCCTAACAAAATATAGGTTATACCTGGAGAGTCTATATTCCCCTTCCCAAGCAAGTATAATATACCAAGAGGGGCGACCGTAAGAAATACCAATGCGCCATTCAACTTGAACTTGCCCCAGAGCAGGAAGGAATGTTGTTTATAACAGACCAGAAGCAGTGTTGGATTATTCTAATTAATCGTGTAGTTTTCATGAAGATCTTATACTGACCGCCGCCCCCTCCAGATACAGCAATATTGACAAAGGCTTTCTGACCACCATGTAGACTATGCTGAACATATATACATATATATTAGAGTAATTCATATACTTTTTAAGCAATAATGCTAAAAGAAGCCATGGTACATGTTTTTAAATGTGGTGTTTTCTGAATTTTTGGGAAGTTGTTATATTGTATTTCAAACTGGTATCTTTCATTCTAGTAAACCATAGAAGTCTTATATGAATCTTTGTCCATTTTAAAGTGTGTAGTGATTCTACAGATATGTATAGTATTTATATATAACAAACGAAGACGGCATGCTATATCCTTGTATAAAAGCGATAACTTGTGTAGGTGTATAACCTGGTCTACAGCTTTATCTCAAACTGTTCTTTGATTTCCCGTTTCCATCTACCCAAAAAATGTAAAAATATTGTTGTAGTCTTTTATGCCTTTGCCTAATGCAGGGAATCAAATGCATTTTAGAAATTGGACCCAGATAAAATCTTTCATTATCACTACATTGGAGGCGTTTAAGAGGAAAACCACTTAGACATTTTCTTTTTATATATTTTGCAGCAATGGTGCTTGTGTTGCTTGTAGATGTATTACTATAGTTACTGCTAAAAAGTGTGGCGTTTTGCTTTTCTTAAATTTGATAAGGGCACAACAACTTTTTGCCCCTTTTTAAGATGCATCTGTTGTGGCGCCTATGAACCACTTACTGATGACAATACCAAAAATGTGAATTACAGTCTAATGGGGCTGATGCACTTCTGTGAGAGAAGTGAACATGTAGCATCCAAAATATCTCCTAATTCAGTTAAGTACCTACTTGTCAGACCTCAAAAAGGGCTTGTTTAGCAGGAAAGTTGGATTCTCAACTTGGAAAAGTTGTGCTTGCAGCTTTGAGTTGAGGCAAGTCCCAATTGTAATGTAATCATTGGTGGAAGTGTGTTGCAAGGTGGTATGGCACCAGTCTGGTCCTCTTATGCCAGGTGGGGTGGCACCCAGACACTTATGTTTGACTGTTCACATCCTGTCCGGCACAGTATTGCAGCCCACATTAGTGTCAGTGGGTACTATTCCACCAGGAATAAAACCACAAGCACCAAATGAAGAGAAGGTCCACATGACCAAGCTTCTGCTGTTGTCCCCCTGTCCTTGGTACTCTCTATGTAGAGGGCACTCGGACATGGCAAAATGTACTATGGCACTTGCCTGCTAAGTGTCCCACCTCAAGAGAACATGGGAGCAGGGCTTCAGAGAACAGCAGAGGAATATATAATATATATTACACAAGCGATCTGTAGACATAGATAAGTCAATTCATTTCTCCTATTTGCTTCTTATGAGTGCGCCAGCCCACACTGTGGGGTCACTGTCTGGATGAAAGGCTGCTTTTATGAAAGGGAAGATGGGGTTATTCATTTCAGCTGCAGACCTTAATGTTGAAGAGACGCTTCCACACAGCATTATTGGTCCAAATGTTCAATGTCTGCATCTTCACAACTGGACATGAAAACTTTAAAGTATCCTAATTAAAGGAGAATAAAAAATGTTCATAGAGAAAATAAAAATTCCAATGCTAATTTGAAATTACTTTAATTTTAACAGGTATACATTTAAAATATGTTAAGCGCTTAACCACAGTCTTGGACAGTCTGTAATAAAAACTGGATATAGTGTCAGATTGAAATAAGGTAACCAATAATCTGAGGATATCTGTAGATGATAGAACTTGATTGCTATTTACTGATTTACAATTAGGGACCATCTAGAGGAGATACAAACCTTTTTTCACAATATTTAATTCTACAAAAAACCTGCTTTTGTATGATGCCATCTCATACCTTTTTAAAACGATTAGATCATTGGCTATTTCACCAGTCATTTCGAGAGAGTTTTGAATGTGGAGGTTCTGTACATAGAACCACCTACTGCATGTAACAGGACAGTTAGACTATTCTATATAATGGTACCTTATATTACATGATTCCTAAGCCTATAAATTCATAATACTGCATTTTAAAGTGATGGTGATTCATCTCCATTGTAGACTGCATCCATATGAAGTTCCTAGTCCGTACAATATGGGGAACATTTATAAATGTTTCTATAATTGGGTGACTGACTGCCTTTTGTAAATTGTAAAGCCTTATAGTCTTGCATCTCATTTATAAAATATTCCCACAATTTATATTAATGTGCATGACTGTAACAAACAGGTGATCCTGTCAAAAGTAGGCGTGTTTAAAACCGTTCTAAGCAAAGATGCAATAGTGAGAAACAGACCTAGGAAAGTCTTTGTTTTACAATCGCTTATTTGCTATTAAAAGTTGATCTTTACTGACAAATGTTTTGACATTATTTCTGCAGTTAATGTTAACTTGTGTTTTTTTTTTTTGTTTTGTTTTTTTTTTTTTTTAGATATGTCCCAGAAGTTTTAGTAACATTAGTAAGCATTTTCTAATGTGTAACTTCCCTCAGTTGGGAGATTTGCCTTGGAAAGTAGATTATGACATTATTCATTCCATAATGTGAGTGTTTCTGATTAAACTGGATTTTACAGAATATTGTATCTTTGCCTATATTTGTGATTCAACATTGTAATTATTTTACTTTAAAGCACCATGCATCTTTTTTCCCAATGATCTCAATGTAGACTTTTTAATTTTAAAGCAAAAAATCTTAATATAGTAAAAATCAAAAGAATGCGCTGGTAACTATTCCACTGACCAAGTGTTAAATAAAAAGCAATTTTTGTTTGTATGCAGAATGTGTGTCTTCCTGAAAGAGGAACCTTACCTGCAAGAGTCTCTCTTCCAGGCAGATTCATTTTTTGGCCTGTAGACAGAACAACAAACAAGATCTGCCTGGCTGGAATTCTTTGAAGATGTTTGAAACTATTACATAATGCAATTTTACAAACCATATTTTAGTTGTGTCTTTTTTTTTTTTTTTAACAGTCCTAAACGATTAGGTTATGATTTCAAAGCTCAATTCCACGGTTTACTCATTGAGCTGTATAAGATTTGTTGTTTGCATCAGAATAATGAAATTGTGTGCACACAGACACTTTACAATTTTGGGATATGTACTGCAAGATGTATGAAAGACTTGGAAACTGGATTGACATTTTTGTCTTAACCTGTTTATAAAACTACAGTACTAAAATTTGTTGTACTTGATCAAAGAATGTACTATGTCAAGTGGTAAGCGTTATTTTGATGTAACAATGTGAATAATTTTGATGATTAATTTTTGGTAATCTCTGCCACTACATGTAGATATACAATATAAGTATATACCTAGTGACCATTTATTTTTCCAAAAGTCTAGTACACTTTTGTATTGTTAGTGATATCTAACTAAATAATAGCTGTTTATTTGGCATACCTGAATTGCTATTAAAAAATTGTTCTCAAACAGATATTCATGTGTGTTGTGTTTTTTGTTTTGCATAAAAACAAAACTGAAAAACTAGGAGTATTACCATAGTATAAAGGAAAGGGTCAAATAGATTTCCTAAAAATTATTATACATGCATACTCACAAGATCAACCTCATCAAGGACAGAGTTGAGTCTCCTCTCCGAACAGACAGCTAGGAAACTGAAATGGTTAAAGCAAACATTTTTGTGGATAAGGTGGACTAAGCACAGACTAGCCCCAAATAATATCCTGGCCGTTAGATCCTCATAAGGATTATATATCATACAACCCAGAAGTAATTTGATGGGAATCTAATTCCTAGGATTCTAAAGTCTATTGTCTAAGCAGGAATCCCTACTTGGGACCATCCAGTCAGAAGAGATGACTTATTAGCAGTTTTTCCCAGATTGATGATAAACTGCATAATTTCTTCTATAAAGATAATATATTATCAAAGATCAGAAATCTGTTAAATCTGTCCCAAATCAATTTTCTGATCATTTGCTCCCCTACCACCACTCCATGTTTAAAGCCGTACTTTTGGGGGTGATGCTTAAAATGTAAAACTGAAGGAATAAAACCATATTAGAAGCTAGAATTCAGGTGATACATAAAGAAAGGAAAAACGCTTATAAGTGTACGTATAGAAGCCAATATCCTTACTAAATTGTGATGGGAAACTCTTAAGGTAACTTGCCATAATCTTAGCTCAAAGTCCTTCCTGAAATGATTCATTATCATCCGTTGGAGTTCATTCTGGAGTGACAGGCCAGGAATAATACAAGAAGAGTAAGTCATCTTCTACGGATCATAAGAATTGGACATTTTGGCTGCCGAAAAAGCATTCGAAAGAATATCCTGAAAGCTTCAGTTTCAAACACTGAAAATATTTGGGATCTCGGGAGTTTCTCACAAGTGTCCATGCCTTATTTCAACCCCCCCCAGCCACAGTAATTATTAATGGTACTCAGTCAGATATAATTCTGATATTTAATGTGATAAGTCAGTTTTGCCACTTGTCATCCATAGTCTTCACCCTAGTAATAGAAATCTTGGCAGCATTAGAAGATCTGTATGGGGGGGCAACACTTTATGTATTCTGCTACATGACTCACTGTGCTTATGAAAACATATTTTGAAGTGTTTATTACTGCCTCATATGAATATTTAGATTTTGAGAATTTCTCCCAATCTAATCACCAGAAAAAATACAGATCTTCTCCCAGAGGAAGTTTATCATGAATCTGGTCCCAAAACTATGTTCTTCAAACTCTGACTGTTGAAGTTCACAATGTGGTATTTATAGAATTTCAATAAGCCCTTCTTAAATTTGTATGTAATGATAAACCCCTCTATACTCTTTCACCCCTCAGAGGTGTATAGAGGGGTGATAGAGGTTTTAATGATGTGACGTTCTATTATCTCGGTTCAATAGATAAATTACTACCATGTTTGCACCCCATAATACCATTTATCTGGTTGGATATTGAAACTAGGTTTATCAACTTAAGTTCTTTCTTGTACAAATCCAAGAGGGAAAAAAATATATGGCCAGAGAAGCACTCCAGGTATCGAAAGTTAATTACATTAATACAAAAAACATCATTAGTATTCATTAAAAATATTTACAACCAACCAAGATGAAAAAGGAGCAAAATATTAAAATATAGTGTTGAATAAAGAAAGATTTTTAAAAAATATGACCCAGTAGTAGGGCTGACCAATATATACAATGGCTTGGACCTGAGTTAGTCAATAGTAATACCCTTATAGATATGTGAGCAGATATAGAGAGCCTATATGAGAGGCAAGAGCTGCTTACGAGGAGTTCTTAAAATATTATTGGCGTGTTAGTGGGATATAGGGAATCTCTTGAATTCTCTTAACTATGTGGATTTATGTACAGAGCACCAATATTGCACTTATATTATTAATTATTTGATGTACATGAAAATAGGGTTCAAAATATCTTTTAGATCCTCTTAACAGAACACCTAATACAATAATAATGGGATACACGGAATCTCTTTTGAGTTGTCTTTACTAAGTAAATTATGCACAATAGCACTAATATTACATTGATTATTTGGTGTGCATAATAGTAGTTAAAGAAAATCCATTTGAATCCTCTTAGCAGAGCACCTAATATACAAAGCAACAATGTTGCACCTGTTTCATTGTTTATTATTCCATTACCTAGAAACAGATTTTGGATAGCAACAATAGATGATAACCTATTCAAACATCTCTATTGTTGCTATCCAAAATCTGTTTTTAGGTAATGGAATAATAAACAATGAAACAGGTGCAACATTGTTGCTTTGTATATTAGGTGCTCTGCTAAGAGGATTCAAAGGGATTTTCTTTAACTATTATTATTCACACCAAATAATGTAATAAATGTAATATTGGTGCTATTGTGCATAATTTACTTAGTAAAGAGAACTCAAAAGAGATTCCGTGTATCCCATTATTATTGTATTAGGTGTTCTGGTAAGAGGATCTAAAAGAGATATTTTGAACCCTATTTTCATGTACATCAAATAATTTATATAATAAGTGCAATATTGGTGCTCTGTACATAAATCCACATAGTTAAGAGAATTCAAGAGATTCCCTATATCCCACGAACACGCCAATAATACTTTAAGAACTCCTCGTAAGCAGCTCTTGCCTCTCCTATAGGCTCTCTATATCTGCTCACATATCTATAAGGGTATTACTATTGACTAACTCAGGTCCAAGCCATTGTATATATTGGTCAGCCCTACTACCGGGTCATATTATTTTAAAAATCTTTCTTTATTCAACACTATATTTTAATATTTCGCTCCTTTTTCATCTTGGCTGGTTGTAAATATTTTTAACGAATACTAATAAAGTTTTTTGTATTAATGTAATTAACTTTCGATACCTGGAGTGCTTCTCTGGTCATATATTTTTTTTCCTCTTGGATTAGTACATTAATGAATTTTGACCTTGGCACCACCTCCCCCCCCCCAACTCTGTATATCCAATTTAGTTTGGTTCAACAGCGAGGTTGGTTAGTGTCTTGTGCGCAGCGTTTTCCCCTTTTTCCTCATTTCCCTTCTTTCCTTAATGTACACAACTTAAGTTCTTTGCAATACTTATGGTAATTACTGAACTCTATTCCCCCTTCTCTAAAATTTTGTTCAAATATATATGAGGCTTGTGTATATCTCAATTTAAATGGTCTTCTACAGTCTCCCCTACTGTTCCAATATGGGATAAGCAAGAGTTCCCACCCACCAGGGTCTTTTGCTCCTCGTTTGAAACTATGGAGGCAAGTAGGCAATGTTAATGATGTCACTGTACCAAAAATATGGGCACATCTACATGGTATTTCACCAAAAATCTCCTTTTGGACCTGTTTTATTGAGTTTTTCAAATTTACACACTTTTATGTCTCTTCCCTCATAAGATAATCTGAGAGACCCAATGCCGTTTGAGAAAACTTGACTAAATCCTCTGTTTGTAAAGGTATCTCTTCACTGTACAATATATGATGAAATACTAAAGCTTCGGGGCTGATAAGAGAGGGTTTTGGGACCTTTTCAGACAAATTCTGTTGGGAGGAAACCAGGGATGGTATAGCCGCAAGTTCAAACCCTATTCTGTGTACATTGTCTATTGCAGGTGCTATTATGCCGCTGATATACTATCTAGAATGTTCCCGACTACTAATCCAAAGTGTTGGCGGAACTGTGGCTTCAGGAGTACACTTTATCGTAAATGGTGAAACTGACCACTAATCTTTCCATGCTCCACTATTAATGTAATGACATAGAACAAACAGCTCCATAAGACTTATGGACCTTTTTACTTTCCTGGTCACACCCAGTGAATTGAGCAACCAAATAAAAAAAATAAATGATATTCCATATATTATCTGCTGCAAAATCTCTGATTTTGCAGCAGATAATATATGAACAATGGAAACCTCCCCTATATTTAAGCTCTTAAATGTTTTGTCTGGCTTATTGCATGTATGGACAAACCACATAACTCCAGGATATAAGCAACCTAAATTTAATGCAATCTGGGTCTATGCTTGTTGTTGTTTTTTTTTTTTTTTTATAGGCAATAAAAATTGCCCACAGTCTCCAAGAACACTAACTGCACCATGACCCTTAGATGAGATTTCGCTACCAATTTTGTGCATCCTTGTGGTTTCTCTTGGATCCAGTTTCGACCCTAAGGGCTACTACAAAAGTAAATATTTGAATATTATCTGCATATAAAAGTCTTGCCTAAAAACAAATCAAGACCCCTCTCTTCCTCTCTAAATTTGTACTGCTTTCCTCCATCTTAGAACATGTTAGTGGAGAAGAAATTACACTGTTTTTTACTTATATAGGGATCCATCAAGAGCTGCCGATTAATTACTGATATAATATTCCATGAATCTCTAATGCTTGAACAGATCTACTTTTTCCACCCACAAAAAATGATTTCAGCTCAATGCTGACATTAAACATGGAATTGATAGATAAGGGGAAAAGATAAGTGCAAAGGCTCCGATTACGGGTTGTGTAAGAAAATAACCGTATACATTTACACCATACTTGCCAACTCTCCTGGAATGTCCGGGAGACTCCCGCATTTTGCGTGAGTCTCCCGGGTTCCCGGGAGAGTGTAGCAATCTCCCTGATCTGCCCACTTCCTAGTGAAGTGGGCAGAATTCGGTTCAAATGCTGCGGTTCACCGGGAATCGTGGCATTTGGCCCCGCTGTAAAATGACGCGTTTTGCGTCATTACGTCATGGGGGCAGGGCCAAAATGATGCAATTTTTGGAGCCCCGCCCCCTGCACGCCCACCTCCCCCCTGGTAGCTCCCGAAAGCTAAATATTAAATGTTGGCAAGTATGATTTATACTTAAACTTTTTTAAATGCCAAAGTGGTGCATTTGGTGTCTTAATAAGTAGAGAGCAAACCCTGGGAAGATTTACTAAACAGTGTAGTACAAGGGTTCATCAGTGATGAGCTGTGAGTGTAGCACCAGGAAATGTTCAGTGATGAACAGTAATTGCCAAGGATGCAAAACTGCATTGGAATGTTCTGTGACTTGTATTGGCCTATGGATGTTTGCCATCGAGTGAGGTCATTCTAACATGATACTTGGAGTAGTTAAACTATGTTTTATTTCTCTGAGATAAAAACTGAGAAACTTCAGAGCACCGTTCCTGTTTGACTTTAACTCTTTCAATAAGAAAGTAATGACTCGAGCAAAAGCCTATTTGATCGACACAATTGAAGCTGTGATCAAAGAATTAAATCAGGATATGTGATTATTTTCAAAAAGATAATACATGGGGGCTACTGTAAAGACATATCAGACCCAGCAGTCCGCAGATTAGTGGCTAACATTTGATTATGGAAAGCTATGTCCACACTGGTATTAACAATGCAACAAATAAATGCATTTAGTTTATGTCCGTGCTGAATATGACTTGTAGATGTGTTCACAAATACATTCAATCTGCATTTTTAAACATGTCTCTGACAACTTTCTGATTTGTCAAATTGTTCAAGCCAAATGCATATGGAAATGCTTATTGAACGAATCTCATTGCAAAGCATCAGCAGCAAAGGAGTTAATATCAGCAAAAAGTCAGAGGCTCAGAGGATTTTGCTGGTGATAATAATGGATTCCTTCTCATCCTGATATGACTGAACATTTGCTATGTGCTGAATACAGGAGTTTATAGCAAAGTCTTATTTATAGCTATTATATATAACTACAAATAAGGATATATTATTTATATCCATTATAGAATGGATCTAGGCCATCTTAATTCTTAGCTCTAGGCTCACACAGCCCTTAATCCTGCACTGCCCACAGCAAATTACATTTTTAACTGGATTTTTCAAAGGCTGGTACCCATGGAAATAGTTCTTACAGCATTATTAAGTAAAATAGAATTCAAAGCGTTCTCCACATTTAGAGCTAGCATATTGGGGAGTTCAGCGTGATATGGTATAACTAACTCATGGTATCTCATGAGCAGTGTGTCAAGTGTAACCCCCTCCTCTGATTCATGGGCAGAATGTCAGTGTTTGATAGCTTGGAGGGCTTGACAGTAATTTGTTACAGTCTCTCCTGTCACTGCAGTTATATGAAAGTGTCACATAAATATAGAATCATAAAACAAAGTAAAGCCAAAATCATCCTCATCATTAAAACCTATGGATGTTATACTCCCACTTGGTTATAGGATAATTTGTAAAGTACCCAAACGGTAGACGAGATGAGCGAAATTTTCCAGCAGAATAATTGCTGCATTCTGAGTTCTGCATGATTTGCTGGCAACATTTGTACGTAGCTGTTTTCAGTCCCAACAAAACCATATCACGCAGCCAGAATGAATTGACTCTTGTCCCAGATGTATTCCTAGGCTATGAACCCTGTGGGATGCGGTGGTAGTCACTTTTCCAGAGACAGTAATACCGACAATATTTAGAGCGATTTAAAAGGCAGATTAGTATAAGAGCGACATTAAGGAAATTCACATAGAAAGTATCTCCGACACTTGTTATAGATGGCAGCTATAAATTGCAAGTGGATAAAAGCATTGAGTGGGAATCTTGTCACTTACAATAGCCAGAGTGAGATTGCCGGTTTTAAGGTGGTATTGGGCGGACCCGCCGCCTGTATACATAGTATTGCAGAGCAGACATACTGTCTATGTGAATTATGGTAAGTCTATAATTACTTAATGTCGCCCTTATTCTAATCGGCCTTTGAAAAAAACTTGATTAAGGAAACCTGGAGCTTGAAGACTGTGGGCCTGAGTCATTAAGGAGAGCAAAGGTATAAAAAAGGAGTAACTTTGCACATGGGCAAAACCATGTTGCATTGGAGGGGGAGGTAAATTTAAAATATGGGATCAGATTTATAGTTGGGATAGGACATGTCCTAGATCAAATTTACATTTCAGTGTAAAAATAAAGCTAACAAGTATTTGTGTGCTAGATGGAAAAACAGCCAGTATTTAACTTATGTGCAAAATAATAATATAATTTGCACCCCTTGCACTGTCACATGGTTTGTTCTTGAGAACATTTACTCCTTTTTTTCCCCTTACTTTCCTTAATGACTCAGGCCCTCTGTCACCGGAGCTACACCTTTGCAAAAACAGTGGTAGTCAGTTTTACGATACTGACTACCCCGACAACATAGAGAACGACATGAGAAGTCCGATTTAGTACTACACCGACCTGCAAAGAAAACTACTTACCCGAATGAAGATGACTTCAGATACCGACTCACTGGGGCATATTCAATTACGATTCGCGGCGGCACAAGTCCCGGTACCGAAACATTGTGGATTTCAGGGTGCGCACAGAAATCTGCGATATTGTGCTACCGTAATGGTGCTTTATATGCGCAGCCGCGCCGAATCGCGCCCGCGAATTGGAATTGAATATGCCCCACTGTGTTGTCTACTGCAGAAATTGACGCCATCTCAAAGAGCGACTTGTCTTAAAGCAGCGCTGGACGGACCCGCCTGTCAATTCTGTCCTGTAAGTATCATGTTAGGTGTTAGGGGTATTAGGGTTAGGGTTAACCCTAATGCACACCAAGTCGCTCTTTGTGATGATGTCAGTTTCTGCAACACAGTGAGTCGGGATCTGAAGTCATCTTCATTCCGTTAAGTAGTTTTCTTTGTAGGTCGGTGTAGTACTAAATCGGACTCCTCATGTCGTTGTCTATGTTGTCGGGGTAGTCAGTACCGTTAAAAGGTACTACACCCTGCAGAAAAGCCTGCTTTGCTGTAAAATGCAATGTGCTTATCTCTCCCAAATGGCTGTCATTGTTTGTAGATTACACTGTTAATAAAATACATGGGGAACGTCACATAAATAAGAAATGTATTTTATTAATATATCTTTCATACAACGTTAGGCTGCAATTCCTTGTTTGTCATATATGTAATAAACTTTTTTTTCTTGTATTATTCACAAATAGCAAACCATTTTCTTTCACCACATTGTAGCCTCAATGCCAGAACTATGTGAAAGTAAATGTTTATTTTATTCTTTTGTAACCTGGGTAATGAAAGTTGATATTGACTCCTTTTCCTAGAATTTTTCTCCGTGCAACAATATCTTTGCTCATTCTCAAATGTATTGTTAATCCACTTTAATAAGTACACATTGTTACAAATGTCTCTTTGAAAAGACTGACCATCTATTTTCTGTCTCCTTTTACTTAACTCAGTTTGTCCCCAGTTTCTCTTTCTGGTATTTTATAAGGACCTTCAGTCTCTGGAGCCAAGGTAAGTAATTATGTTTGTAATTCCAGTTTCCCTGTAGCCTACTCTTGCATTATATGCAGGGTCACTTTGGTTATAAAATCCGGTAGTTTGTACCCAGCCTTATCCAAGTCAGAGGGTAAGAAAGATAGCGCACTTCACATTTGTTCATACATTATCTTTGTACAATACTTATTAACTTGTCTCTTTCACTCCTGACTTTCGCTTTCAAATTTATCTCAGTCAGACATCGCGCTGATCGCAAATACATCCAGCGTCAGTCCTGCAATTGTCCCCAGCCCCCCTTGTCCCTCATGTAGCATCCTGATGTAGCTGGCATCACCTCACCAGACACACGTGTATGACGAGCTGACAGCTTTCCTTGCTCTCATAAAAAATATTAACAAAGAGTAGAAATGATGCTGCAACATAATGTAATACAATTAATTAATACTAAAATGTTTTGGGGTTTTTTTTTGTCATAAAACTGCTCATGTATTTATTGCAGCTGACATCCAGCGTTTGCATATAGTGCATGGACATATATTATGCTCTGCAGAGGCGAACGCAGGATTTAGGAAGGGGGGTTTCCGCCCCCCCCCCCCCGGGAAAAAAAAATAGAGCGAGAGAGAGAGCTGCCGCGCATTTCAGCGAGTCTGAATTCTACAGCAGCCGCGGCGCTGTCAAGAAGCATCTGCGGCAGTGCTGTATTATACTACAATACAGCACTGCCGCGGACGCTTCTTTGACAGCGCCGCGGCTGCTGTGGAGTACCGTTGGTTCCCGGAGGGGAGGGGTTTCTGGGGAACCAGAAACCCCCCCTGCGTGCGCCACTGCTCTGTCACAGGTGGAGGTTGCATAACGGTTTTCTTTAGACCAAAAGACACTATGTAATGATAACTTCCTCTGGACCACCCATGGCATCTTTATAGTGGGTAACAGCATGCCAATCTCTGACCTAAATAAGTGGCACTAGGTGCACAGTGCAGTATGTACACCAGATGCTGTCTCTAGACAACTGGGATCACATGGCACAGGTAAGGGACCATACCAAATGACAGTCAGGGACAGCGATCACTGAAAATTAAAGTTATTTAGCAATACCTATCACCCTCTTGTCAGAGTTATTTTTGCGAGAGAAAGAGCAGTGCCGGCTATAATTTTAAGGCTTTTTCATACATTACGCTGGAAAAATGTGTAAAATACTAGAGATGAGCGGGCTCGGATTCCGCTAATCCGAGCCAACCCGAACAGTGCGGATCCGAACGGGATCCGAGCACTGTTCGGATATTTCCGTCGGGCAAAAAATTGAAAACGAGGCTCTGTCGTCCAAGTCTCGCGTCGAATCTCGCGAGGGGTGGGAGGGAGGGCCCAGAACAATTCCATCTTGTACCTCTTTTTTTGGCATTATGTGCTCAAGCTACCTCGGTGCAACCTTTTGGCCTAAAAACAATATTGTGAGGTGTTCAGAATAGACTGGAAATTAGTGGAAATGATTGTTATTGAATGTTATTGAGGTTAATAATAGCGTAGGCGTGAAAACACAAAACTGTTTTTTAGCACTTTTTATGCTTTTTTAAAAATAAATCAGAACCAAAACCTTTCGTCGGATGTTTTGGCAAAACAAATCAGAACCCAAAACCTCAAGCTAATCAGAACCCAAAACCTCAAGCTAATCAGAACCCAAAACCCAAAACCCAAAACACTAAAAGTGGCCGGTGCACACCCTTAATAATAACTAGAGGCATAGTAATGGTTTCACTTAGGTTTGTCATACATTGTGGTTTTCACAATTCCATCTGTAGTACTGATTGCATGTAATAAAGCATGAAAAATATGAAAAACAAGTTGTGTTTCAGAAATGTAAATGTGGCTTGTGTAATACATTACACCAATACAGAGTATGATAAGTGCTGTGCAGATATTTCAGAATATCTTGGATGATTAATATGGAGTGTTTGGTTGTTCCTAGCCCTTTTTAACATACTCAGACAATGCAAAAATCCCACACACGGTGTTCCAATACACTGCCGAAGTAGCTAAATATGGGAGGCGTTTCTCCAATTGTTCAAAACATCTGTAAAAAAAATAGAAAAACAAAAGGCATCACTGTATTTTCACATTTTTGTGCACATAATTCCAATTAATACAAGCAAAAATAATAAGGTGCAAAATTCTCTTTCTAACTGTAGACATATACCTTGGTACGTATAGTTTCTGTATGGAGTAGTTTTTTGGGGGTTTCTAAAATGGGTGTAACACACTGTGGTAGCAACTGCTGCCTACCAGGGCTCTTCAGCTGGCAAAACCTGTGTAACTGCTACCCATGCTGCTCTGGTCCCTTCTCTCCTGTTAGAGAAGAATAATGTGGTTTCCACAGTCATGACCTTAAGGAGATCACTGTTAGCCCACAGACACAGCAAGGCATTTAAAGTCCCAGAATGCCATGTGCACGACCAGCTAATTAGAGGATTCCAAAATTAAATTCTGCTCAATGGTGAATGGAACAGTGATGTGTTCTTCCTTTCTGAACAGGAAGGACAGAGTGGTGTACAGTGGAGTAGCAGACAACAAGAGGAGGTGGTCAGCTGGCCCAGTAAAGTAAGTCAGGTGATGGTGATCTTTTCCAAATTTCTACAAGCAGGAACAGTAGAGCAGATATAAAAGTGTAGAAGACGAGACAGGGACAGGAATAGTGGGACAGAGATGTAAGTGTAGAAGTACAAGAAGTGACAGGAACAGCAATGGAGGAGCTGTGAGAAACATAGAAGTGACAGGAGCTGGAGAGGTGGACCACATACAGAAGTGTAGAAGAAGTGACAGGAGCAGATATGGAGGAGCTGCGAGAAGGTTACAAATGACAGTAGTTGCAGCAGTGAACCAGAGATGATAAGGTAGAAAAAGTGACAGGAACAGAAATGGAGGCGGCGAGAGAAGTGTAGAAGTGACAGGAGCTGGAGCGGTGTACCAGAGATATAAGTATAGAAGCAGTGACAGGATCAAGAACAGAGAAGCAGAGAAAAGTGTAGAAGTAAATATATAAGCAAGAATACTTAGAACACATGTTCACAGAATAGGGGGTTCTTAATATAAACAAACTTTAGGGGGTACTTGGTAAATATTTATCATTACTAGGGTAATGTTAAAAAAAAGCGGAGAAATCCTGTTGTATTGAAATACTCAATAACAGAACAGTCATTTGTTAATAAAAGAGAAGAGCTACAATCAGTAGGGGACTGGCAGCAGGGGCGGATTGGGAACTTAAAGTGGCCCTGGAAAATATTCTTGAAGTGGCCTCATATGGGCCGGTCCAAATCAGTGGTGGGTGGGGCCAACACAAAAGTAGGCGGGATTTAGAACGACTGGAATTCGGTTGTAGGAACATTTAGGAAAACCTGGATGTGATGACTGAAGACACAGTGGGTAATTTCTAAAGCAAAGCAGGGAAAAAGCTGCCAGTTCTGTGCTATAAAAATACATTCATCTTTTTACATTATCTGCGACTGGTTTATGCCTCTGTACTCAAACTTGTTTAGTTGTCTACTAACACATCCTTCCAAAATTCCCTTCATAGAAACATATCTGACTTTATTTAATAAGTTTACCTATTACGAAACTTGTTGGCAGAATCCTATTTGATCAGTCTGCTACAGCAGCAGAGGCGGGCTGGGACGGGGGGCAGGGGGGCATCGGCCGCCCAGCCCCCCTCCTCCCCCCTGATGCAATATTTCCACGTAATAACCCGGTGCCCGCATCACCTGACATGTGATGCGGCCGCGTCAGCGCACAGGCAGCCGCATCACATGACAGGCGATGCGGCCGCGTCATCAACAACGCGGTCACATCGCGTGTCATGTGATGCGGCCGCCTGTGCGCCCCCCGGCTGAAGCCTGCCAGCCCACGCCTGCACGGCAGCATATAAGTACCTCACTGCACTGTTGCATCTTTCCCTGACATCATGAGCTGTAAACTACCAATCAAATCTCTCTCTTTAATATAGAAAAATGTATACCTTGTGTTTCAAAAAATGTATTAAAAATAATCACTCTAATAAATGGCTATCCAGTGCGAACAGCACAAAGGTAAAATGCTTCAAGTATCTGCAAGAAAACACTTATTTTGTAACAATTGTGTATGAGTCCTAAATGTGCCCTGTGATTGGTGGTGGTGGTGGTGGTTTGATTTAATAACAGTGCAGGGTTGGCAGACAATGGTATAAGTGAATGGGAGAGCTATTCCAAGGGTTTGCTGGTGATATACTAAGTGCAAAGGAGGAAGGATTAATGATATTGTCAGTGCAATGGGGGCTGGCCATATGTTCAACAAAGTGATTTGAGAATTGGACCAATGAAATGTAGAAGGCAGGCAATGGAATCTATGCAAGAACCACTAAAGTATAGCTAGAGCTGGAATAAGGCTTCGGGGGCCCGGGGCACTTAAGACAGGTGGGTTATCATTTACAACAAATACACAGGCAAAACTGTGTGCACTACTGTTAGGTACACGCAGTTCTGCCTTTACGAGCAGTACAGTGTGAAATGGGACATACCTCCCAACTATCCTTGTAGTCGGACAAAATCCTGACTAAGCGAGACAGTCATCCAAATTCTGGACTACCCCAAAAGATTCAGGACAGTTGGCAGACTGTCCTGCCCTCACCTACCTGTCTTGTCACTTTCACCACCTGTGGTTGCTGGATCAGTTGCTGCTTGTCTGGATCCTGGAATGTTGGAGGCCCTATTTGGGAAAAAAAATGGGTACATGAAAATTAGAGAATGCCAACCATTCCTGGTATTTAATCAAAAACACCCACATTTAATAATAATGCCTCCCTCCAGCCCCAACATTATATTAATAGTATATAAATGTAATAACTATATCTTTTTCCTTCAACCAACCCCAACATCAAAGTAATAGTATTCCCATTTAATAAATAAACCTATTTCCCTCCCCAGCAATAAATTAATAGCATTTGCGTTTAATATAACCATTTCCCACAAACATCACGGCATTAAATAATTAATATTCACATTTAATAAATAGCTCTCCTCCCCAAACTCAGCGCCACATTCAATTAATAGCTCCAAACCACCCCAGCATTAAATTAAAGGTCCCTTTACCCCATATTAATTTAATAGGCCCCAGTATTAAATTAAATTGCCCCACCAATAAATTAAATTGCCCCACCATCAACCCAGAAATAATAGCACCCATTAAATAATTATCCCCAACCTAAACTCCACCATTAAATTAATACCCAACATCCCACCCATGAACTATTAATACAGCCCCCCTCCCTTCCCTCATATCACATAATATATTAAGACCATCACATTCCACCCTTTAGCAGCCCCCCTCCTATCCTACACTCCCTTTAGCAGCCCCCCTCCTATCCTACACTCCCTTTAGCAGCCCGCCCTCCTATCCTGCACTCCCTTTAGCAGCTGCCCCTCCTATCCTACACTCCCTTTAGCAGCCCCCCCTCCTATCCTACACTCCCTTTAGCAGCCCCCCTCCTATCCTACACTCCCTTTAGCAGCCCCCCTCCTATCCTACACTACCTTTAGCAGCCCCCCTCCTATCCTACACTCCCTTTAGCAGCCCCCCCTCCTATCCTACACTCCCGTTAGCAACCCCCTCCTATCCTACACTCCCTTTAGCAGCCCCCCTCCTATTCTACACTCCCTTTAGAAGCCCCCCCTCCTATCCTACACTCCCTTTAGAAGCCCCCCTCCTATCCTACACTACCTTTAGCAGCCCCCCTCCTATCCTACACTCCCTTTAGCAGCCCCCCCTCCTATCCTACACTCCCTTTAGCAACCCCCCCTCCTATCCTACACTCCCTTTAGCAGCCCCCCTCCTATCCTACACTCCCTTTATCAGCCCCCCTCCTATCCTACACTCCCTTTAGCAGCCCCCCCTCCTATCCTACACTCCCTTTAGCAGCCGCCCCTCACAAACACACACTTTAGCAGAGACACACACACACACACACACACACACACTTTATCAGAGACACACACACACACACACTTTATCAGAGACACACACACTTTACCAGTCACACACTTACCTTATTCCTGCTGCAGACTCCTCTCACTGCACACATGGGACAGCAGCTGTCATGTGACATGTCCCATGTGACCACTGTACATAGACTTCAGCCACAGACATAGGAGGAAGGAGAGACAGAACAGCAGCGGGATCCACGGCCATGTTAAGGTGGGTGGCTGATCCCGGAGGAGGGGTCAGCCACCTAGCACCAAACTGCCCCCCCTCTGGACCGGGGAGGGGGGGAGGGGTGTCACACATATTTTTTTTTTATTTTTTTTAAAACCTCTGAAAAGATTCCAGGCGGCCTCCTGAGGCCATCGGCCTACTGGGACTTTTCCCGATAGGTTACATGGTCAATCTGCCCCTAAATGGCAGTAAGGTTCGGCCAGCCCGGACCATGCCACAGATGGCTGTACCAGCATATGGACATTAGAAAGATTTTTAAATAAGTCCTGCACCAATTCAGAAGAGGATTAGTAGATTTAGTTGCAATTCCACCTCCCTAGACCCTAGCTTCTGTGGCTTTTCCAAAAGCGAGGCCTGCTCTTTACTCTGTTGTGTTACTATGACAGCTATTAAGCAGGATTAGGACCACAGTCCGGGTAGATGTTTCATACCCCCTCCCCTGATATCCAGTCCCAATGCTCCAATTATCAGCACATTATCACTATAATACTTAATTTTATTCTCAAATGCAAACTTCAACCCTCCCTGTCTACTTAAAATGATGACAGACACGATTATCAACATGCTCAGATTATACCAGAAATATACATGTGATGGTGTCTACTAGGTGCCCAGATTATATCAGCAGTGACTGTATAATTATGTAAGAGCAAGTGCCCAGATTATACCAACATTCTGGTATATACATACATGCATCCTGTAGAGTACATCCAGCATACATCCATACATAAACACATACATGCATAAATACATACATGCATTCTGTCCAATACATCCATCATACATCCATGCATAAACACATACATACATGCATCCTGCCCAATACATCCATCATACATCCATGCATAAATACATGCACCCTGTCCAGTTCATACATCCATCTGACATATATAACTAAATACATGCATACATGCCTAATACACACATACCCAAGGCATTTATAAATGAACCATTCACACATATCCAATACATTCATACATTCTGACAGGTACATACATGTATGAGAGTGCACTCTTGTGCTTGACTGGTGTGGGTGGTGATGTGTGTGGGTTTCTCCACCTAGAAGATCTAGAAAAAAGTTATACTTATCTCTCCGTAGCCGTGGAGCGCTGCCTGTAGTGAATTTCTGTGGTGTTGTGTCTGGGCTGTGGTCCGTAGGGAATAGGTGTGGTGGTGGGAACATGGTCTGTAGATCTGGTTCGTTCCTTGTATATTTAACTAAGGATAAGAGGGGTGATATTGAGAGTTAAGAGATAGTTTGTTATCAGTGTTCAGAGAACTGCAGTGGTTGTCGGAGTAGGTAGCGTGTAGGTGGTATGCAGCAGTAGTAGTGTGAGTGGGAGAGAATTAATTCAGAGTGTTAGATTGGAAGGAGTAGGTAGTGGATAGAAAGGGATGTAGAAATGTAAGTATTAGAGGACAGGGTCAGATAATAACTAAGACAGTAGTAGGGATATGTAGTAGTTTGGAAGGTTGTTATGGACATGAATCTAGTGGTGCATTTGATGTAATATTCAGTGGGGCAGTGAGTTTAAGGTAAATCAAAAGAGAAATGCAAGATCAAAAATAAAAAGAGGAAATAACAGATACTTGAGGTTAAATGTATCAAGCTGCAAGTTTCTGGTGGATTGGAATCAGATTCTAGTTATCATTTATTTAGTACAATCTATAAAATGACAGCTATAATCTAACTGGTTGCTATAGGCAATGTCTCCACTTTATCATACCTGCTGGAAACTCGCAGCTTGATACATTTACCCTTTGAAGTCTAGTGTAAAAGGATATGAAATAAAAGAAAGGAGAAAACACAAGACAGGAAAAGATAAAAAGGAATAAAAGTGTGGGTAGGTCTGAAATGCGTTTCACCACGTTAAGGGTTTTTCTCAGTGGGTTCTGTTGTCAGGTACATACATGTATCATACACACATACCCAATACATTCATACATACTGACAGGTACATGCATGTATATTAAATACATACCCAACACATACAGCATACACACAAATATTCGGACATTGGGGGAGGATGAATTGAAGCGAGGGCCCTGCTTGTGAGTGACTGCCATGTGACACTACCGTTACTAGTCTACATAATTACAGTCACCGTAAACTAGTAACTTCTACTACAAATTCACACTTCAGTGTTCCCTTGACTAAGAACCAGTGTTGCCAGACCTTGAAAATATTTTTTTAGCAAGTTTATAAAAATGTATTAATGACTGGTATGTACACACATTATGTTGTCGTTTCAAAATGGGCCCTGAAATGAAAGTAGAGGTAGCATTTACAACAAAATGGCACTCAGGGATTTTAAAAAAATAAAAATAGGTGTATTCTTGACTTTATCCTGAGTGTCAGTAAGTATAGTGCAGATTGACAGGATGAGATGTGGGTACGGTGTCAGACACCGTACCCACATCTCATCCTCTTCGTATCCTGTCACCTCTAGCCGGGGAAGCCTTGCTGCTAGGCAACAGGGACGCTGCTTCCCCCTGGCCATCTAAGCATGCGCAGTAGCGAGTCCCGTTGCTAGGCAATGGGATGCTAGTTCTGGACCCCTGATGTCCGTCTGGGACGTCACTGAACGCCGACCTATCGCATTTTTGTACCTCCAGCGTTCCATGTGTTACCTACCTGCCTTTGATCTCTAGTTTGATCCGGCTTGCACTCTGACTGTTCTCCTGGATCCTGATTTGGTTTGCTTGCTCTCCTGGTTGGATCTCAGCTATTATGACCTTTCAATTCAATCACCCTCGGTACCGCATTGTCCCATTGGCATGCCCCAGATTGTCCTGACCACCCATACCACTACTACACTGGTAAATGTCCTGGAGAATCGCAACCTGTGCATCCTCTGCAGAGAAGTCCAAACCTCCTTGCGTTGGTTCCTGGGGAATACCGGGGGTGCATTAGACTCTGCGCCTCATTGTTCTGTAGTGCCAATACCAGTTAGTAGCTCCACCCAATTCGTTATTCTGGCAAACTGCTGAGTAGAGATCCTTGAACCGGCCACATATGATTTCTCAAAATGTTTTGTCAAATTGGTACAAAGATTTGAAAATTCACCTGATATTCACTTTCTCTAATTTTTAAATGGTTAAAAAAATCAAGCTGAATTCACGAAAATTCATGAAAATCAGAACAAATTCAACTATGGTCGAACTGGTTAGACCGTGGTCGAGCCTGTTGGCGAACTGGCTCGAACACATTCAAGCTTAAATTGATACATTTTAACGATTGGTAAACACAGTGGTGCTAGCAAATTTGAATTTAAAAAATGTTAAAATCCTTTTTTATTATTTAAAAAAATACACATAAAAATTTGAATCTGTCCGATTTGCATTGTACCGTGATCATGTTTGGAACTGGTTAAAATTTCCGAGCATCTCTGGTACTGTGAAAAGCTGAGGAAGTAAAAATGCCAACTACCGATTAAGTTGCCATCTGCTCTTAATCACAGCTCGCCGTAAAAGCGTCACTGCTAAATGTCTTTAAAGACTGTTATTAGGGAACCATTGGTCTCAACAAATGAATTCTGCCTGCTTGTTCAACTATGTACACATTCTGGGGAAGCTGCCATTAAGCAAATATAGAACATTTTTTACCTGTCTGTAGAAATATAATATGTTCAGCTTAAGTCCGATAATATAAAAGCTGATAATTAACACGGTGATTGCTTGTACTATTTGCTGTTTAATACAGTTATAATTTGCATTGTAGAAAGTACTTATCTGCTGGTGAATAATGGACTGTGGCGACTTAAAATTGTTAGGGATTTATTTACACCTATCAGAATATTTTTGTTTTGAAGTGATCTTGTATTTTGATATAAAGTATCAGCTTTTTTTTTCCTCCTAAAAATCGTGAAATAGACATGAAGGGGTCTGTTTTTCAAAGGGAGATGATCCCTAAATCCTAAACAGTAGATTATCACTGGCTATCGCGGCAGAAGCCATTGCCAAGGAGTTTCCTGCAATGCTTACTAAGAACAGGGGAGGCACAAGTACCGCCAATGTACTCTGATTGCTTTAAAAAGTATATTTTTGGAACAATTTATTTACACTGTGAATGTCAGAAATAGGTGTATGTCAGTAAAACAGTGCTCTATTTGAACTGTGCCGTCTTCACCCCCAACATAAGGGCCCCAGCCATGTGCACAAACATTATAAACTAGCATATAAGTGTGTCAACTGTGTTTTAATGCTTGTTTATGGATCAATTGTTATGAAGTGGTAAAGTCATCCGTAGTTGGTACGAGTTAACCATTTATTTTTGCAAAACATTCATATTCCTTCCCAATACTGAGGCATAGATAGATAAAGGTGCATCTTAGGTAAGACGTTGTTGTACCATCTGATTTTTTGTGAATAGATAGGTCCAACAAGGGAGTTGATCTTTAAGTAAATGATAAGGAAATTAGCTATTTATTTAATGACTGTTTAATTTATTTAAACATATATTCGTCTATCTACGAACACACCTGCACCTATTATTCGATTGTTTATTTATATGTCTCCTGACCTGTTTAAATTATACTAAGCTTGGTTTTAAATTGTGATTCAGAAGCTGTAAAATAAAAAGGAACAACTTATCATTTTGACTAATTTTATTATCTGTGTGCCCTTTTTTTTGTGTTGTTTGTGTTGTCTCCACCTCTCTGCCGGAGGTTGTGTCTTAACAGCGTTCCGGATCAAGATTGTTTGACCAGCAACCCCTAGGCACTAACACCCTCTACATCCATCTACACCTGTGTGCCACCTGAAAGGAAACACCACCACTCAGGTTTGCCTAGGGAGGGGAAAGCACTGTGGAAATTTGACCCTAGATATAAGGAGCTACTCCAGGGGGTGAGGTGATGTTCATTCTGGGAATTGATGGCTAGAAGCTGCAAGGTGGCTGGTGGCTCTACCAGTGAAATACATCAGCAGATCCATGGGTCATCGAGTCTGGACAGCCAGGTGAATAACTCCTTAAGCTAGTGGGGTAAGGGACAGATGATGTGGTGAAACCTGCCTGGCATTTATTTACTGTGTGTACATAATATTCTAGTGTTTTTGTTACAATAAATGTACTGTTGTACTTTGCTAACTGTATTTGCCTGAGTGACTAATAAGAACCTTAGAAGGTACTGGGTAGGCTTCCCTGGCATAAGAAGGCACCCGTGGGTGGCCAACCAGAGTAAAGTGGGTAGAATTGGTCCAGAAAACCCAGTATCTTCACATGCTGAATTTTGCATTTAAAAATTAAATGCATCCTGTTCATGCAAAAAAACCTAGCTCCTGCAGCATGCAGCATGCAATGTCTGACACGTAAGGAAAATTAAAACAATTTATTAACAAGAAGCCATTCAAATAGTCCACCAGCAGATAATAGTGAAGAGAAACGTGCACCAAGGAATTTTAGGTAGGGTGTTCACCTGGTGTTTCATTTACCTTTATGCACTTTCCTCATAATTAGACCAATTTTCACTTTTATGCCATGCCATGATTTAATGTAAATTTTAGTTTTTTAGGGACTTATTAGTCCACTCACATGAATGAGTGTTTTTTTTGCTTTGTTTTTAGGACAAAAAGGCTTTCTTTTGGTAGTATACTGTAAAAAATAGCTTTATTGTATTTATTTTATACAGTGAAAAAAAACATGTAGGAAAAAATGCACTTATACCCATTGTAATTTTCATGTACTGATTTATAAATATACTGTATATTCTTAATTATAATTTATCTTGATTTCTAACTTTTACAGACTTGTGCACTTTATTATGGGATTGGTTTACTTATGTGGGCTATTATAGAATACAATAAAACCTCCTTTTTTAAAAAAACAAAACAAAACAAAAAAACAACATTTTAAGTAACCAGTTCATGAGCAAAACAGTTTTAACTCTTCATTTTGTATTATTTTTTTGTGGGGGGCAGATATGACTTACATTTAGGGATAAATGTATCAAGCTGAGAATTTTCCGGCTGGTTTGAAAAGTGGAGATGTTGCCTATAGCAACCAATCAGATTCTAGCTGCCATTTTGTAGAATGTACTAAATAAATGATAGCTAAAATCTGATTGTTTTTTCAAACCCTGCAGGAAAACTCTCGGCTTGATACATTTACCCCTTAGTGTCATATTGAAATAAATAAATTAATATATTTTTTTATGTTATGACCACTATATAAAAAAATAAGCAAAATTAGTGAAATATACACACTTCTGGGCCCGATTCATGAAGGCATGCATACTGAGCGCAACGTGCATTTGTGTACTCCCGAATTCAACAAGGAATGGATCTGAAGATAAGTGCGCTGATGAATTCAGGTGTAGGTCTGCTCTGCTCTTCTACACAAGACACTGCAGGATACATCCAATGTCTAGGTGGAATATTAATTTGCAAATGAATGCACAGAAAAAAAACAACTATTGAATCAATGTACCTTATTAAGAATATAAGCATTCATGTAAAAACAGTTAGAAAAAAAATTGTTTTTCGTAAAATACTTTTATTAGGATGTTCTTAATGTCTACTGAACATAAAATATTTTTTTTTACAGTTGCTCCTGATTGCAAACACATGTTATAGCATGCATCACTAGCATTCAGGACTTAGACTACCCTTGTAGCTGGAGCAAGAGATAAGGCAGAAATGCAAGTAGGTTTGATATGCCCAAAGCTTGATTCGGACATTGCTGCAGGCGCTCAAGTTTGGCATGGCCTTACCGTACATTGACAATGTGCGAACGTCCCTTCCCCACCCTGCTTTCTCCCAGAAATCGCAGACTGTAGTAAGCATCCTTTGCGTATGTAGATGCAGTGTTCATTGCTGCATTTAGTTGCCTATGGCCCGGTTCTGGGCATGCGCAGAGATATTTTGCGTGCGATATGCACAAAATCTGCGGATACGTACCTTGATGAATCAGGTCAATGTCACACCTTGGTTCTTGGAATTACTCCCTATTTTGCCCAGTATAAATAAATTCAGTGTAAACTGAATCTAATTGAGCTGCTTCCAGATGAAATGATCTGTTGATGTTAACGGACAAGATACCAGTCTCTCCTTCACTGCCATGGGACTGCCCTCTACTGGTGGAACTCTCTGTGAAGTCATAGGTTTGCTTTATCAAGTATGCAATAATTTGAAAGCACAACACTTTAGGTTTAAATTCTACATGGCACTATCAGATTGGCAGCAGCTTGAACTAAAACTGTCCGCGACCAGTGAAGAAGGCCCCAAAATTTTGTATATATATGTATGCCAGTTGTTCTTTAACCTTTTCAGTGCCACTGCCATAGAATTTAATGGCATGTAGAAAGTGAATGAGTGCAATGTTAAAGGTCGTTATTTACAGTTGTCAAAATGGCCCAATAACAAGCAGGAAACCCCAGTGATTTGATCATTAGAGTTTCCTGTAGGAGAGAGGTACAACATGTGTCCCACTAAAAGCATAAGTGTCACACTTCAATGCTGAAAGCTGGAAATGACAGGATGAGTGGAGAGAAACCAGGTACAGAGATGTCGGCAAGCAGCTTGTAGTAGTCCCAGGGAACATGAGAAACACGTGAGCACAACAATGTCATGCACAGAAACATAAACAACAATGACCAGCAAAGATAACTGGGAGAGGCAGGTATAAATAAGGAGACAACATATGCAGTTGGCTAGTGCAGCAGGTTAACCTCTGGTAGTGAGAAGAGACAAGGAAAGGCACAATACTACAGGAGTTCAAGACAGGAGCTGCCAAGAGAAGCAGTATCCTGAGGCAGCTGCAGTAGAAGCGCAGACAGATCCTGACAATAAGATAAGACCACCAGCTCTGATCTTGTGCAAAATGCTAGCCATTTTGTTGCATAAATATGGCCATGCATCCCTCTGCATAGCAAAGAATGCCACTAAAAATGGTCCCTTTCCACCTCTTGACCTGTACAAATTCTGCTTATCCACAAATGACTACATCTTACTTCATAAAACGATGTGCTTTGGCAGACACATTAGGGAGTAAATATGGTACATGGCCGGAGTAGAGCTCATGTTGCGCTGCACCACAGGCATTTAGCAATTTGTAATTGCAAGTATGGAGATCAGTTAATATGAAGAAACAAAAGAAAATTGCCCCAAACCCAGAACATTATAAATAGGTCTTATCTCTTAGTTTACCTGTCACCTACACACAGTATAAGCACTACATGATTATTTATATAGGAATATAAACTATGAGAAAATGTCCCTGTTTTAAGCTTGTATTTATCCTTCACTATACATACACACCACAGGGCAAGAAGTATGTGGACTCTCTATGATAAGTGTGTTTAGCCATTTCAGCTACACCCATTGCTATCAGGTGAATGAAATCAACCATACAGTCATGACATTTCCACAGTTAATCATTAGCAGTATATGAGTCATACTGAAAAGTTGAGTGACTTTCAACGTGACATGGTCATAGGATGCTACCTTTCCAACAATTCAATTCATCAAATTTCTGCCCTGCAAGAGCTGCCCTAGTCACCTGTAAGTGCTGTAATTGTGAAGTGGGTGCATCTAGGAGCAACAACAGCTCAGTCGCGATAGTAAGAGTATATAAAGACATGCTTAAAGTTATACAGTTACTATCATTGTCATTATATAACAGACAACATGCAATCCACACCTCATCAACCATAGTGTATTTTAAATCACAAATTACTGTACTTCATCACATTATATATAACTGTTTATGATTTTTTTTCTTCTATTTAGAATGTTTTAATATTTCGCTGCTAAATCTTATATATATATATTTTCAATCATGTTATACTTTTTAGCGTATCTAAATAAAAGTTGTATTTTAGATAATTAGATGCATGCATCAATTGAAAATGACTCCTCTCTCTTTTTATAAAATATTTGTCTCTAACTAGTCATTAGGATAGCACCTTCACGATTGTAGATGAAAATTATCTGAGTAACATTGATAATAGGAGAGTAAGTTCTAATATATATAGTAAATTAGTTGTGTGGTAAATCTTCCAACTTGCTCCCCACCCTTAATTGATTGAACAATATCCCACCCTTTGACAGGTGCCATTGTAAGGAGATAATCAATGTCATGCATTTCACTTGTCAGTGGTTTGAATGTTGTGGCTGATCGGTGTAGATGTAATGGCAGATTTGGATTTCAAACTGAATGTTGGTTTGCCGTGATCAAAAATTGAATAGAGCCTTTGTGCAGTACTTAATCACCACAATGTATAACTAGGGGTTATGGCACTTCCACTTGGTGCAAAATGTCTATACTGTAGAGGTATTTACAGTAAAACTGTTTTTACTGACCTAAATTGTTTTGATATTTTTGTTTGAAGTTTTAATATGTCATCTTATGTTGTGTCAAAGTTAAATTCCTCAATCTCTCTAAAACAAAAATGTATGTTATTATGTATTTGTGTATGTTATTTACATCATTAAAAATAAACTTTTTTTTATATTTCACATACTGTCACACTGTTGTCAGGACTTTTGGCCAGACTGTCGGAAGGTATGTCCTATTCAACTCCTCTCTCCACTGTAGAGCGATGGTGGGCGGGTGCCACGCACACCTACCAATGATGCACACAGCAATGCAGGGCATCATTTGTAATCCCCATCACCCAAACACCCACAAACTATTTTGTCAGAAAACAATAAGCCTACCAGCCTGTTTTTGGACTGTGGACTAGCTTTAGTGGTACGTCTCAGTTAGAAGGCTTAGTGAGGAATAGATGTCATTAATATTCCCGTACTTTATTAAGAAGAATGTAAACTATGGCTTTTATGAACAAACTGTATGGCACATATTAGTCCGGGTTATCTGTTTACAAATTACAGGCGCTCTAACCTTTCCTCCCAATAATTCAAGTAAACATTTTTGTTAAAAATGCTAGTGGTACATCTCAGTTATAAGGCTTAGTGAGGATAGAGGGTGCATATCACTTCTCACTCACTAGGATGCCCCCAAAAAATGATTTACCAAAATCATCTATGGAGGGGGCCAAAGAAAGTTGCTATACCGGTGACCCAATTTGCTCTCGGTAGCCTTGCTGATACTAGGTTGATAAACCTGGAGGACCCCCCTAAAAATGTAAATGTATGCATGTATTTGGTTTACCTAAGACTTACTACTATGTATATGTAGATCTAACCCTACACTAAGTGGAGTCTAGGACACCTTGCCTACCTCTCCTCCCCCAAATATCTGCATTAGCAAAACCATAGGCTCTGTGTGTGTCTAATTCAGGATGCAGTGTATAGAAAACGTGTTAGTACGTATTTGCCAATAGCTGTGGTGTTGGCAGATACAAGTCTTCAATTTTGTACACCATTTTCTACAAATGCCATCTAAAAAAACATTTGTAAGTGTATAATTTTTTACACACATATTGTATTTATGATTTTTTTAAAAAAAGCCTATGGCAAACCGGAGGTCGTATCGCTCATTTGTCTCACCTCCAGTTCTAATGTTGTCTGCAAACCTACAAGACTTTACTCTGCAGTAAACATATTACCGAGTCATGCTCAAACCTACGGTACTGCTTGAGATTATTCCAAATAGTCTGCAACTGTAGTGCAGACTGCGAGGCTGCCATGGTTCACAGCTGGAGGTGACTAAAGACATCAACGGCAATTGCTAAAAAGCCTGTTCAAGTGCCAAACATATTCTGCAGTCTGAATGTTATAGGTGTTCCACAATGTAGAACACTGTATCAAACCTCCAGATAAAAATAGCTTTAATTGAAAATATGAAATAATGCGCTTTGACAAAGTGTTGATTAGTCCCACAATTTTATGGGAAAGGGAGGAGGTAATGTATTATAAGAACATTTAAACTATAAAATTATTTTTCCTTGTGAGTAGATTTGGAAACATTGTTCAAGTGAACATATTTTTCAATAATTTAATGAAAAACTCACAGGAGTACACAGCTTAGAGTTCTCCGCCTTCTCCAGCTGTTTTTGTACTACAGTTCAATTATTGTACCAGCATGCTCAATGTTAATGGTACAGCAACTCACGCCCATCACAATTGACATGTTTTCCTAGGTGATTTGGCTTCTGAAGCATTTTTTAATAAAATGTTTCCTTGAATTAATGGGGGGAAAGGTTAGAGCGCCTGTAATATGAAAAACAGATAACCCGGACTAATATGTGCCATACAGTTTGTTCATAAAAGCTATAGTTTACATTCTTCTTAATGATGTACGGGAATATTAATGTCATCTATTCCTCACTAAGCATCGCTAAGCCTTATAACTGAGATGTACCACTAGAGCTAGTCCACAGTCCAAAAACAGGCTGGCAGGCTTGTTGTATTCTGACAAAATTGTTTGTGGGTGTTTGGGTGATGGGGATTTTAGACTGTAAGCTCCAATGGTTAATAATGATTTAATATTCTATGTAAGATAGATAGATCAGATAGATCAGATAGATGCATAGATCATATACATAGTTCAGATACATAGATATGAGATGAGTAGATTGATATGATAAATCAAAGATAAATTGATAGATAAATGTGAGATACCTTAGAATGACAGGAAACATACTGGGGAACATGAAAGAAGACTATAAAAATGTGTTGTAACCCATAGCAACCAGTCAGAACTTTTGATTTAACTTAGTATATCGTAAATTAAGTTTTTACAATAATATTCCAAAAATATTGTATTGAAGCCAGTTAAAATGGACATGTCAACACAAACTAACATTTTCACGTCTAGTCATGCTAACGATTTTTTCCCAATAAGCATTTTCCTTTTTTATTTGCATTTTGATCTGTTTCAGACTTCTTACCACTTCCTAGGAGGAGGGAGACATATGACATAAAAAATCAAGAGGAGATATCTTTCATCTACTGTGGCCTTATCACAATTTATTTATGTTCTGTGCTTGCAGGGTAGTGTCCTGTAATCAATGTTAAAATAACCCTAGTGCTGCCAGTCTACTGCTGGTTCCGTGAAAATCAGGGAAAAATTTTGCGTGGGGTCCCCCCTATTTTCACGGAACCAGCAGTAGGCTGGCAGCACTAGGGTTAAGACTGAATAGAGGGGGGACCTCACGCTTTTTTTTTTTTTACACTTTCATCTCTTCTTTACTATTTTGACAGCTGCCGGAGCTCCGACAGCATGCTGTTTGCGCAATCTCGCCGCTCACAGCCAGCTCTTTTATTTTGGTCGTTTGAATGGCGCTTTTCCGGCGGTATGCCATTGTTAAAATCGGGATGGCGTTTTCTAAAGTGGTGGTTTGGAAAAAAGTCATTTTTGGCCATTTGGGCGGCGGTTTTGCCTTTAGTAAATCCGGCGATGGCCAAACCGCCGGCAAACTAGCCGAAAAATGGCGGGTTTAGCAACCCGCCTGTTAGTAAATCTAGCCCTTGAACTTTTACTGACATAAAACAAGAAATTGAAAAACCCCATTGCAGACAGATATTTCATTATATCAGATGCCTTTCAATGCTTTTCTTTTAAAAGGTAATGCTCAAACCAGTTACAAGTTTCTAACAAAGGAGAACAAAGATCTACTTAACAAAATAATAATATATTATTGTGTGGATTTAAAGCCTATACTATTGTTCACACTAGAATAATGCTAAAATGCTCCTGGCCTTAGGCCAGGTACACACTGAAGAATTTTCCGACGTGTTATCTCAAACAATTGTACCTACGAGTGAAGGTCCGATCAGTCTGGTGGTTCATGCATACACACTGACATGATTTACCTTCAGATCTGTGCTCTTCATCTGGTCCTTCATCTGGTCCTCTAGTCTTCAGAGAATGACAGCACAATATTCATTCATACATTCTTGTCACACTGATTCAATCTGCCTTGTTATAGCTATCCACATGTCCTAACGAATTTCGTTAGCTTCTGTCACTCTGAAGTGAAACATTCTGTCTCAGAACGAGCAAATTAATTATTCCTTCTACAGCACTCTCTACATTTATTCACTGGGGCATTCATCGCAAGCATTGGCTGAAAAAGAGCCTGACTCTGTAAACTCTATGGAGATCGTGAGCATGAGTGCATACACACTAAATGCTCGGTCAGTGATTGGTCGAAAAATATTAAACAGTACGACCAACCAAATGAAACAAGGATTAGCACATTGGGACGACGTTAGATCATCGTGTCACTATACACACTCACGCGATTTCTGACCAAACAGTCGGATGTCGGCTGATTGGAGGTTTTTCGTGCAATCATCGGGCCAGTGTGTACCTAGCTTTAGGCAGCAGCTTGTGGGTCCACCAAACTGATAGCAGGACAGACTTCAATAGGCAATTATATTTTTAGCAAGTCTACATATACTAGCCAGCTCCCAAACCATATCTGGTGCTGAGTATAATGTACAGAGCCATATCTGGGGCCAAATACAGGAAGTTTAGCTATATCTCCAGTGTTTTCTGGTGCCCAGCTTAATATACAGAGCCGTACCCATGACACATTGGGGGGTATTCAATTGTTAGTGTTAACGAAAAAAAACGAGCACTCAAAAAATATTACCGTTTATACGGTAATATTGCGCGCGAAAAGCGTTAATACGGTAGTTTACTCGCGGAATTTCAGCTCGCCGCTCAGGGAGCGGCGAGCTGAAATTCCACGAGTAATTACCGTATTAACACTAAGATTTTTTGAGCGCTCGTTTTTTTTTCGTTAACGCTAACAATTGAATACCCCCCATTGTGTTTTGGCAGTTTTTCCTGATTACGTGAAGGTTCAGCTGACTTCTGGTATTGACTTTTATCTTCTATTTATATTACATGTATAGTAGCTATACTATGTCAATCCTCCAAATAGTAAGCTGACAGTTGGAGGTTCTGTGTCGGTAAACTAGCTCTGCCAGGACACACACCCTTTGCCTTCCTATCTGGCAGTAACTGTTACTGGAGGGGCAGATGTGGGTACGGGAATTAATTTACTGGACTTGCTTCCCATCACTTATAACAATCACAGCTGGCGGACATTCATTGCATCTATCTGCTGCCAACTCTCTATACTGAAACCAATACTGTCAGTAAATTATTCAGCTATAATACCTATTTTTTGCAGAGCAGTGAGAAGCGATAGTCATTAGGGCCGAGGGAGCTGCAGAGATAACAATTGCAGCTCTACCTAACAATACAGTAAAAACATAAATAAATACATTTAGATGTTAAATATTTCTGCAGAAAATAAAATATATACATACATATAATAGTAGTAATACCCATCATATATATCTATGTTTTAATATAAACTATGCACAATGTTGGTGATAGTGATACTTTAATTGCTGATTGTAACATATACGGCCAATTCAGCTGTGAAGTTTTAAACATACAGTATTAACAAAGTTTATATCATGATGGCAGGACGGCTTTAAATGAGAAAAATATTGCAGTAAATCCTAAGGACCCTTAGGATTGATGGTACCATATAATGGCTTGGAATTTATCACATCATTGACCACTTAATGGTAGACTTAATCCTCTGCCCTGACTGAAAAGATTGCTTAAGGCAGTGTGGTCGGATTACACTGAAGGTAGAGCCTGTATAATGTGCAACACAAGCTGACCTGGAATGATTTCACACCCAGCGCTCATTGCTCTATAATTAATGTAGTTGCTATTGGAGATAGTGAGTGAATGTTGATTTACAAGTGTAAACAAGTTGTCTAATGAGAGTACTTGTGTATCCTCTTAGCATAGTCATCTTATTAAAATACAGAATGTCAGATCCAGGCATGTTCCCTACATGCAGTATAACAGCATTCACTAACCAGTTGTTAAAGGAAATAAGTACTTATCCCAAATACTGTAGCTGAGAAGGTTAATAAGAGTAATTGTAGTAAACTATACATCTAAAAAAGGAAAGTAAATAAATGATGTGACTAAACTCAAATTCACCTTTGAATTTGCTTAGTACAAACATTGTGTGTGGTTTGTGTTTCCTGAATTAATTTACTATATATATTTTCGGGTGTGGTTTGCCGCAGGCTTCTATAAAAGGAGTTAGGTATTTAGCTGTCAATCTGCAGAGAAAGGCTGGAAGCAGAGTTATACATTTGTACAGTAGTTCACCTAAGTTAAAGAAATACAGGTGGAGGACATATGTGTAATAAAATAATAGTAAATTGTCTGATTTAACTTACATATTTGGAAGTGGTTTAAAAGCATCTCTTTCCCCAGCTAGCAGCCTTCTGACAGGGTGGGTCTGCAAACAAACAGAGCACCTGCAGAGCACTCCCTTTTAAAGGCAAGGTGGAAGTGGCATCTGTCCATCACGATAGGGCTGGGAGGAGGGAAAACTATTGAAACCTGTCTATTCCTTTTGTATAGTGCAACTGATACCAGACAGTGGCCGGTGTCTACGAAGCTGGGCTCGGTTACTTTAGCATTAGGGTCACAAGAAAGCATGTGCAACTTTATGAACCTGACAATAAAAGCAAAAAGCAAGTAGGTGTTCGTGTCTGCATCACCAGAAGTGTATATATATATATATATATATATATATATATATATATATATATATATATAAATATATACAGTATATAGTATAAATAATATACAGTTTTAGAAAAAAGAATCCTATTAAATACAATTAGCAAAATAGATCAGGTGGATTTCTTTGAAGAGTTTTTTTTGCTTCAATTTGTTTTTATTGGTAAACACAAATCATCATCATCATCATCATCATCATCATCATCATCATCATCATCACCATTTAGTTGTATAGCGCCATTGATTCTGCAGTGCTGTACAGAGAACTCACTCACATCAGTCCCTGCCCTATTGGGGTTTACAGTCTAAATTCCCTAACACACACACACACAGTCAGACACACAGACAGACACACAGACTAGGGTCAATTTGTTAGCAGCCAATTACACATGAACACGCGTTCCACTGAATTATCATGGTGTAAAGTTAAAGATGGCTTATCTCGCTTTAGGACCTCCAGGAGTTGTCTCCTTCTTGACTCACAAGGAGGCAGATTATACGGTCCTGTTACAGCTTGTGACCATGATCATAAGTGTATGCGACATCTACACAATACCACATAATTCCCTGCACTATTACAAGTAAACATTGGCAGCATTGGAAAATGTTTTGCCCTTTCAGCTGTTTTGTATTACATACACACTGAGGTTAAAAACTGCACGCACTGAAATATTAAGGGTAACCATTTTATCAACATTAAAGGGGCTTAGATTTACCAACCAACTACTGCTAGCCCTGGGATTTGGTAGAGCCCTTCCTTCATATCTGGATGTCCACTGCCTCCAAATCAGCATTGTCACCCGCATACTGACTTATCCACAAACAGTTTAATATTGCTGTCTGCATCATATATTACCTCCATTGTCACTCGCTTTAGTCACTCTGCTGCCCTCCAGTGGCTTTCTGATTACTATAATAGTGCTATGCACCATACATGCATTGATCTTAAGGAATCCCCTGTGAAATAATCTATGCTTCAGGGCTAAACATGTAGGACCTGATCCATTAAGGAACATAAATGCTGATACGTACCGTATTTTGTGTAAAATTGCTCTACACATGCTCAGAAACGGACTATACGCCAGTGAACCAAGTGCACCTACTTTATCTTCAAACGCAAAGCACACTTCTGACTGCCTATGATTTCAAGTGTGGAATGATGGAAGGAAGGAGTGTAGACACATAGTCAACGTACAATAAAGACGTGCCAAGGCTGCGTGCATGCACATCCGTCAGATTCCCCCTTGCATCTCGAAGGAGCTCTCCCTAGGAGCTCTTAACAGTTTCTGTTAATTCTGTTTAACTGACTCTTAGGTATGTTTTTCAACCGCAGCTTATATAGTTCTACTCCTATATTTTTAGGGAGAGTTCCTTCGAGATGCAAACAAGGGGGACGCTCTTTTCCTTGCTGTTAAGGTGGAAATGTAAGTATGCGGGCATACACAATATACTTTGCTTAGCATTGTACATTGTGTATGCCCCCATACTTACATTTTCACCTTAACAGCAAGGAAAAGAGCGCAGCGGTCGGCAGTGACATTATCAAGACTGTTCGCATTCTTTATAGGTCGCGATACCTTGCAGTCGCTGATCACAGCAGTCGTCCTGGAACCAGGTTGGGAAGGAGCCGTTCAGGGTCACCACGTCTGGGTAATTACTGTCGAAATAATGTGTGGAGTTTGTATGTTCTGTGTGGAGTTTGTATGTTCTCCCCGTGTTTGCGTGGGTTTCCTCCGGGTGCTCCGGTTTCCTCCCACACTCCAAAAACATACTAGTAGGTTAATTGGCTGCTATCTAAATTGACCCTAGTCTCTCTCTGTCTGTCTGTCTGTGTGTGTGTATGTTAGGAATTTAGACTGTAAGCTCCAATGGGGCAGGGACTGATGTGAGTTCTCTCTACAGCGCTGCGGAATCAGTGGTGCTATATAAATAAATGGTGATGATGATGATGATAATGGCAACCATCATTCCGTACCCCACGCCATATAACTATGCCACAAGTTTAGATTGTAATTCCATTTTGGAGAAAAAAGGAAAAAGACCACGAAACACAGAGGTTGATACACACAGAGGCTAAAAATTTGTCTCGACATCTAATGTTAAATCAGTGAAAATGAGGCAACTCATGCAGAATAACTATCATTTATTGAAACAAGATCACATTTTAAGCACATTTATCCCTGAAAAACCTACCATTATATTCAAAAAGAATAAAAATCCAAAGAATATTCTAGCTCCTTGTTTTTTGATACCTACAAAAGAAAATTAAAGAATAATAAAGCCAAGTGGTTTCCTAGAAGACATAAAAATTAATTTCAAGTGTGGAAAATTAACGTGCACTACTTGTCAATACATCAAAAATAAAACCAGAACCCTTACCTCCCAGATATCGAAGGAAACTTTTGTGATTCCAGGTTTTTACAACTGTAACACATCTTATGTTATATAAGTACTGCAATGCCCTTGTGGACTGCAGTATGTGGCGGGGGGGACAACTAGATCTCTGCGCATCAGATTTATGGAACATAGAAGAAATATTATGAATGGCTTTGAAGCCCATAGTGTGTCTAGACACTTTAAAGAAAAACATAATGGAAACCCTATGGGGTTGAGTGTTCTAATTGTGGAATCTGATAACCCCACAGCAAGAGGGGGAGATAGATTCAGAACTCTTTGTGAAAGGGAGGTCTTCTGGATCTTTATGCTGCGTACATTGATACCAGAAGGTTTGAACGAAACTATAGAATTTAATTTCAGATGATTTTTTAGAATAAGTCAACCAATTTTTTGTGTTTCATTTATCATACATCTTTTTTATTGATGTTGGTTTTATATTTGGGTTGAAGGACAATGAAAGAGATATGGTATAAGAAAATGTGGTGCTTTTAATTAGTGAGGTTCAGTTAATTGAAAATCTTATTTCAGGTTGATCTAATGGTTTTACTAAGATCACTATAAATATACATATTTTTCTATAGTTATAGTGCAAGTATAACGAATTGTGGTTTTATATCTTTTAGCAGTAAGATTATATTTGGAGCTGTGGCTCAGTACCTTAGAACATAGGTCTAGATGAACTTATTTCCCACATCCAGCTCTCTAGGTCTATGAATGGACAAGTGTTACTTTCATTACTGATGCGCTTTTACATGCTGCACTTTAGAGACCAGGGGGTAAATGTATCGAGGTCCGATTTTGCAAATCCAGCGATTTTATCGTGAGAGTTCAAACTCGCAGTTGTATGAAGCTGAGATTTCATGCAAAATCGCCAGAGTTGTGCTTCTGTCAAAATCGCTATTTGCAAAATCGCCAGAGATCAAACTCCCGACTGTTTGCCATTGCAGCTATACAAGTCTCAAATGTATGAAACTGCGAGTAAGCAAACTCAGGAGAGTTTGCTTTCAAACACGCCAGATACAACATGCTGCTTGCTAGCACTTGTGGTTCTTCAAGTGCCAACATGCCCTGGCTGCCGTGGGTATGCTGGTGCTTGTAGTTATACAAGCAGCAGCATGGCCACACTATTTTTGGCAATCTGGCTTGCTGGGACTTGTAGTTCCACAAAAGTAAAATGGCGTCCGCTTGTTATTTTAACTCTTTATCGGCGTTATTACCCTACTACCCACAGCCCAGGGTAGTAGGAAGAGCCCTAGTGCTATCAGCACTTGGCTGGGGGTCTCTAGGGGGGGGCCCGCTCGTTTTTTTCGGCGGACCCCACTCCCTAGGGAATCCAGCCCCCATGGCGGGATGGCGCAAATGTGTCATTTGACGGTAGGGGGTGGGACCAAATGCCCAGTGAATCGCTGTGTTTTGGACCTAATTCTGCCCACTAGGAAGTGGGCAGAATTCTGCCAGATGCGGGAGATGGCCACACTCTCCCGGGAGTCCGTAAGACTCTCGCAAAATGCGGGAGTCTCACGGACATTACGAGAGAGTTGGCAAGTATGATTTTGGTGAAAGTCTAGGTGCACATGCACAAATGGTGGAGCACACTGTCAATGTGGATTTTCTTCTGTGCTTTGTAGATAAGGCCCTGCAGATACAGCCCTTTCATCAATTGAACCACTATTCACTAGGAACCTAAAGTGTCTCTTAGGTACATTGGTTCTTAGTGAATTGATAAGACTGCTTGTGATTTTCAGTTGGGTCAGCATTTGATAGTGTAGTGATAGACTGCATTATCATGAGTATTGGTTAAACCCACAAAACGCCTGACTCAACAGTGTGTAGGCAAAAGGTGAACTTCAAGAATTTACAAATTAAAAGAGAAAATATTTAAACTACAATTTTTTGTGTTAATGTACTCCCTTTTACACATAGTTACCACTAGATGTCACTGTGTAGCCAAGTTAAACAATAAATAAAATAAAAAAATCTAAATATTTTCAATGACACGTGCTTGAATAGCTACAATGATACAATGCTACCAATATCCACTTACTATAATATATATCATTCTTAATAACATTTCATACCTTCAAATACATTATCATAAATACATTTTCATTCAAGCTGATATGCTTTAATTTGTCCCTTTGGTTTTGTGATCAGGGAGAATGATGCAATAGGATATGGATGTCAACCTACAGAAATCTGACTCTTGCCAACTTCAAAAAATTCAATCAAATCAGCACTGAATATCTCACCAATATGTCAGACAGATAATCAAAATGGGAAATTAGGAAACTAAATATATTCTAGGAAGTACTAGGGTTTCATGTGTTTGAAAGCCATTTGAATAGTTACTGAAATGAATATGCCTATATATTATTAATGTAGACAAGAGAGAAATGTATTTTAAGACTTATGCTTATACACATTTATTGGTATATGTGCAGCAGAGCTGCTCATCTTTTTAGTAGTCCACTTAAATAGTGAGCACATTGTAATTAAAGCCTATGGGAAATATAAAATAAGATGCTGATGCAGTTTGTCAGTTGTTATGAGAAAAGTACAAATACATGATTTCCAATAAATAACAACGCTCTCTATGTGTTTATACTTCAAAAGTATGATTTTTAGCCTACAGTTCCCCTCACTATTGCTGTGGTTCTTCCCCCTTGCCACTGCTCAAATCAACTGAGTAGCAAGTGTGGATCAGAGGGGAGATTGGGACAGTTGTGAGCATGTACCAGTGTGAGAGAAATAGGCGGGCGTAAAGTAAACTTTAATAAAGAGATGAGGTTTTATAGAGTGTTAAAAGATTTGAAGACTGTGGGAGAGTCTGATCGGGTGTAATAGGAAATTCCATATGTGGGTAATGGCTCGGGAGAAGTCTTGTAAGCGGGAATGATAGGTGGTCATCGAGGGGAGATGCAAGTCAAAGGTTGATCTTTGAGGGTGAGCATCTTTAGATGAGATTTGAGATTTATATAGGGGTGATGCTTGGGGCATTATAGGTGAGGGGGAGTGGTTTGGACACTAGGGGACATGAGGAGCCAGTGTAGGGTATTGCAAAGTAGTGTGGCGGATTTGGAACAGCGAGAGAAAGATTGGTCTTGCTGCTTGCATCTTAAGATGGATCGACACAGGGATAGATAGGCGCAGTGAAAGCCAGATAGGGGGAGGTTGCAGTAGTCGAGGCAGGAGATGGTCTGGGAATATATAAGAACTTGGGGTGCATCATGGAAAACTAAAGGGAATATTGTGACAATATTTTGAAAGTGGAGACAATGGGACTGTGAAAGACTAGATGTGAAGAATAAAGTAAAGCAGAGGGTGGAGTCAAGTGTGACACCAAGACAGTGGGGTTATTGATGGTGAGGGAAAGGGTTACTATAGGAGTAGGAAAAATAATTAACTTTGTTTTGGACATGCCGGGCTTTAGGTAGCAGTGGGAGGTCCATGTCGAGGTAGCAGTGAAAAAGTTGGTTTCAAAAGGTAGTACAGAAGGATAGAGGTCACGGGAGGATAGGTAGATTTTGCTGTTGCTAGTGTAGAGGAGGTACTGGAGTCAAAATGAGTGAACTAAGTGAAGAGGTGAACAGTGAAAAAATCAGAGGGCAGGGAACAGAGCATTGTGTGACCACAATAGATAGTGGGAGTGATGGACACGCCAGAGGTATAGACAAGGGGGTATATTTACTAAACTGCAGGTTTGAAAAAGTGGAGATGTTGCCTATAGCAGTCAATCAGATTCTAGTTATCATTTATTTAGTACATTCTACAAAATGACAGCTAGAATCTGATTGGTTGGTATAGGCAACATCTCCACTTTTTCAAACCCACAGTTTAGTAAATATACCCCAAGGAGTAATTTGATAGGTAGGAATCGGGAAAGAACTGACACAAAGGCCAATGGAGTGAATGGTGTGCAGCAGAAGAGGAGGATGATTATAAGATAATGATACCCTTAGACTTTGATGTAAATAAGTCATCATCCACTTTTGTAAGGGCAGTCCCAGTGTAATGTTGGGGGCGGAAGCCTGATTATATAGTCAAGAAGGGAGTGAAAGAAGAGAATGTAAGCAGTATGTTACGGCTGACAGGGAACACCATGAACTTGTAGAACAGGCAGGAGAGGTCTTCACCTATAGCAGCCGCCTATTCCGTAGAGCTGGACGCGCTCACAGGTACTCAGATGCCCCCAGGTCTTAAACTCAGAGTAGTACGAGTTTATGATGTCACCGCCATGCTGGCGAGGGCCAGATAGGAAGTAGCAACGGAGTCCAGTAAACAGGCCAAGGTCAGAGGGCAATAGCAGACAGCAGGTTGAAGTCCAGGCAAGGGTCGGGGGCCGGCAGAAGGTAAACGTATCCAGAGAACAGGCTAAGGTCAGGGTCACGGGCAATCCAACAAGGTCCAGAAGCAAGCCAGGGGTCATACACGGGAGATCAATAAAGAACACTGAACAGGAGCAGGAACAGGGAATAGGGAGCCTAGCTACACAGGAAGCTATAACTGGCAGCGAGGTTCAGTCCTCACTGCCTTAAATAGTGAGGGGAACCAATAGCAGCAGAGACCAGTGAACCCACTCCCCAATTAGTGCTGCACTCATATCCCTCGTGCGCGCGCCTGGCTGTAAGACAGCTGGCCGGGAGCGGCGGCAGGGGAACTAAGCATCCCGGTTGTTGCCTAGGCAACTGGGATGTGGAGGGCAGAAATGACGTCCCGGTCATCATGGTGACGGCCGAGACGCCAGAGGCACCAGGAAGCGACACAGTAAGAGAAAGTCGATTGTACACAAGTCTCTCAAGTAATTTGGAGTCAAAGGGGAGGAGAGCATGCAGTGGAATAGAGCAAGTGGAGAAGTTGAGAGAGAACAGGGAATAGGTTGTAGGGTGAAATGATGAGATGACTGCAGACATTTTGCCCTCAGATACTGGAGAGAATATGAAAGGATGATTTTATAGTGGATGAAGTTGGCTTTGGAGCAAGACTTCCTCCAGTAGCGCTCAGCACTGTGGAAGTGCTTTTTCAAGCGGCAAGTCTGTTTGGTATGCCATGGTTGAGGTTTGGGGTGTGAATAGTTGGAAACTCTGGGCCTGATTCAGACCTTCTTACGTTTTTCTTGTGTATTTTTGCGTTTTTCACACTGTGCATGATCAGAAAATGATCTTTGGACATATTCAATAACACTAGTTATTTTAAACTGGTATGCATATTTTATTCTAATAAATGTACAAAACTTATTGCACTCTGGAGCATTTCCTTTTCTTTTCCTTTATATATCGTTTAGGATTAAGGCCAATCCCTAATAATCCTATTAAATCTTATGAATTCTATTCAAAGGGAGTCATCAGCCCATCCACAGCCCCATCCGAGTCGTACTGTGGGTGTGGGAAAGTGACTGTGTATGATTTTGCTGAAGTTGATAAAGAGGGGGCAGAAACAACACTTTCACACCCCTTAGCTATGCACTAGCTTTTGCCAAGGCTGTACACATAGGTTGATAGGGACCTAAGAAGACAACACAGTGAGGAGCTGAGGTGACAGCTCAGTGGAGGAGCTTTGGTGTGTCTTGCAAGAGATAGTGAAGCTGAGAGCTAGAACTAGTTTTAGACAGACTTGGACTCCGCAGACAAGAGCTCAGGAGGTTTCTGTGTTCCTGAGATAGAGTTACCCCAGTGACTGGTTGAAGAGGATACCTCAGCAATAAAAGATTTGTTTGTTCAGTCATTAAAATAGAAAGTAGGAAGCAGCCCAGCTGCCCATTGTATAGAGAGGGGGGGTCTATATATATATATATATATATATATATATATATCTATATACATATATAGAGGTGAGACAAGGCAAAACATCATTGCTGCGTCTTCAGATCTCGCAAGTTTTGGATTCTATAAGTACCGCCCTCCACGGCAATCCAGCGCAATTTCACAGACAGAGACACAGAAGGGGTAACATGGTTCTTGGTAGTCTCCAATGCAGTTGGGCAGCATCATATCTAAAACAGAAAGAGGAGGGGTGGCAGTTTTCTTAAAAGTCTCCAGTGACATTCTACCGAGTTATAGCTTACACAGAAACAGGAGAGGTCCATTGCTCCATTGCTAATTGTCATTGCTGAAATAATAGGGCTGTCAGTGTAAAAAACGAAGGGATGTCACTGCAACATGGCTTATCCCACTTAGACTCTACTGAGGATATGTCATTTATGATAACGCCACCAATATTGTGAGAGCTTTACAGCTGGGTAAAATCCATCACATTCCCTGTTTTGTTCACACAATCTACTTGGTGGTACAGAGCATTTTGAAAAATGACAGGGACGTGCAGAAGATGCTGTCTGTGGCCCGAAAAAGTTCGGGACATTTTCGGCATTCTGCAACAGCATGTAGGAAATTGCAGCAGCTGCAAAAACAATTTAGTTTTCCCTGCCGCCAACTGAAGCAAGAGGTGGTAATAAGGTGGAATTCCACACTTTATATGCTTGTGAGGATGGAGGAACAACGAAAAGCCATCCATGCTTACTCCACAAGCCATGACATTGGGAAAGGAGGGGGAATGTATTTTAGTCCAGCGCAGTGGAGAATACTTTCCGTGTTGTGCAAGGTGCTGAAATGATTCGAAGTAGTCACCTGTGAACTGATTTCAGACACTGATAGCTTGAGCAAAGTGATTACCTTAATTAGACTTTTGGAAAAGCACCTTGAAAAATTGAAGGAGGGGATGAAACATAGACATTACGCTAAGTATGTCGGACTTGTAGATTAAGTACTTTAATTGCATCACCAGGATCGAAGAGTTATCAACTTCTGGAGATCGTATCACTACATTTTGGTGACTATGCTTGATCCTAGGTTTAAGAGATAGAGTGTTCTCTTTTTTTTCCCACTGTCCCAGATCACAAGAGATGCAATGAGCTCCTGGTGAACAGGTTGACAGCTCAAGTGGTACCTGACATGACGGCGTCCCCTCCTTCAGTTTCTCAGGCTATGGCTGCTAGGAAAAAACTAAGCTTTTCTAAGAGATCCAAGGATGAAGCAGATGATTCAGCAGAACATTTTCACATTTGGTCTGGTCTAAAAGAATTGTCCAAAAATCGTGACAGCTCTGTCATAAAATTAACTACAAATTCCACGAGGAAGGCCTTTGCTGGCATTTAGATCAAAGTACAGAGACTTCTGTAATGGTGGATTCCAACTGGGATTAATTAGTATTGAGTGATGATGATGTACACACTGATGAAGGTGAGGATGATGACAATGTATTGCAGGTGCTGGGATCTAGCTGAGAGAAGGAAGCTAGCTGGTGCTGGAATGTTTATTAATATTTGGGTAAAATGACATTTTGGCAATTTTATGTTTTTCTACAGTAAAGTTTCACCTTTATTAAGGATGTGATTTTTACTTTAAGAAGGTTAAAGCTGTTTTTTTACATTTTTGTTTTTGACATCTATGTTACAGAGACTTCTGTAAAGGTGGTTTCCTGCGGGGTTGAATTAATATTGTGTTAGGATGTGATGTAAACACTGATGAGGGTGAGGATGAGGTTGGAAATGATGACAAAAACATCTTGCCAAAGTCGAGTTCATTGACAGCACTGTTAGCTTAGCTGCTTTATGCCCATTGTTGCTTAGTTTTGTGGGGGGCCCAAACAAACCAAGCACTTCAGACGCAAAAGTGGCGCTCATTGTCACTGAAGTGCTTGGTTTGTGAAAGTGTGCATGTCCTTTTTAAGCTCCATTATTATATCCCAAAGACAATTCCATCTTGCACTACTTTTCCTTTCAGCTATGGCTGTGTGCCAATGTTGCCTACATGTGCTAATAGTGCTGAAATTTGTTTTCAATCATCCTTTCAATTGCTTCTCTCTCGTACATGTGACCACATACTTTGTTTTTCACCCTGAATTTGTCTTGGTCGGATAAATGCACGCATCGTGGGAGGTCAGCTCATCGCCATGTATTAGCTGTAGAATTACCACAGTTATCCAAGTAACGGGTGGAGCGATCAAAGGAACCATAACTGATTTAATGAGCCATTTGCAGTTTCACTGTACCGCTGTGTGCTCTGGGTGACGACAATCTCCTTGTCTTCATCCTCCAAATCTTCGTCTGCAGGGGCCGGTGACACACCCATTTGTTTTCTCAGGTGTTGTAGCTGTTCTTTAAACTGGACATATCATCCTGCCTCCGGGCCTCCTCTGTATTATTCTTCTGAAGCGCATTATATCTCTCGTGTACAAGCTCTCTTAAATCCAGGATCTCATCTGATGGGTCACGTTTTAACTTAAGTACGGTCTCCTCAACTGCATCTACATATTGGTTTAAATCTCTGTTCAATGCAGCGTATTCCAACATAACAGATTCCATGCTGCCCACATGTTCAGTGTCACAGTCTGTCTGAAGCAGATGTAATGCCACTCCAGTTGTAATATCCATTCCTGTGTCTACATAAGTTTGGCAGTTCTTCAGGGATGAGAGGGAGGTATCCACAGAGGAGAAGGAGATTAAAGATGCAGCACGAGCAGACATGATTTAATAATGTAGAGTTCATTGACAGCATGGTTGTGTCACAGTCGTCTGTATTTCTTGATCCGATTCGGGACCCTTGGGACTAGCTGGAGCAGGACTGAAACAGAACCTAGCAGCCTGGATGATCTTCCTGCTCATGTTCTTGCTGATTGTAGAATATAGCAGGGGAATGAGCAGTCTGGAAATGTTGACAGGAACAATGCACTAGTAATGCAGACAGGAACAGTGCACTTTGTAATTCTGACAGGAGCACTGCACTTTGTAATGCAGACAGGAACACTGCACTTTGTAATGCAGACAGGAACACTGCACTTGTAATGCAGTCAGGAACACTGCACTTGTAATGCAGTCAGGAACACTGCACTTGTAATGCAGACAGCAACACTGGAGCCAAGAACTATCCTCTGGAGAGAAGTGTGTTGTTCTGGCAAAGAACAGATCACAGCAGCAGGTTTAAATAGGGTGTCCCAAACAACTATTGGCTGATCAGTTCATGTGATCACAGCTGCTGAATCTGGTTGGTCTTGAATGATCACCTGACTGCATCCAAGATGGCCGCGCCCATGCAGCAGAACAAACAGTGTGTGTTTGTTTACAAACGGAGGTGTGGAGAATGGGAATGTTGCAGACGACCAGAAGGGACCCAGGTAGCCGTGATATGACAGCGGCGGATGGGGTAAGTGCGGCTAAGATCCCGATTTGTGACAGTTTCTGGCAAAGGTGGCTATTAAAAAAATAATATTCACGCATATTAGGAAAAATAAAACAAATGATATCTAAGTATTATAGTATAGTAGTATATTTCAATAAATTAATATTGAAATACATTTATATGTGTAGGGAAACTGTGATTCTGCAGCCTTTATCCTGCTCTAGCCCGTGTAGCACAATTATATTCATGTGATGATTGCTGCTTTAGAATTCTTTTGCACAAAATTGCAAATAAAGACCAAAACCCCTCTACTGCCAAAAGCAATCAAATAAATAAATAAAAGAGAAGAGTGGTGCAGAAGAGTTTTATTGACTTCTGACTGGGAACAGGCTGCAAAAGGTTATTAATTATATGAGATAGAAAATGATGAAAAGCAAGATGACAAATAGTCTCTAGTCAATATTAATACATCACTATGAATATAGGCAAGTAGACAGAGGACGACTTCTAGGTTTTAACTTAATTTCTATATTTCTTGTTTCTTCACCTGTATTTTCATCACAAAGTTTGCTTGCAGATTTGCTATTAGTGATCTGCATTAAAATGATATATGACTGTGAGGCCAGACATCTAAATTCTATAATAAACACTTTAAGCCAGGTTAGCCATAGTCTTCATCTTTTCCCTTAGAGCGGAAGATACTCCCTAGTACTTGGTTGCCAGGTCTTAAGCAGGTAGTAGGGCTTATTCTGGAACTGATCAATTGCTAGATATATAAGAGACTACTGTCACATAATATTGTACTATAACAGTAAATGTAGGTGAGCACACAGGAGCTGGGTTGGTGAGGAAGTGAGGCAGCCTCCAAAGAACGGCAGCATCCACCCAGAGGTCATAGCAGCAGCAGCAGATCAATCAAAGGTGAAGCCGGGCAGCCATCCAAACAATAGTCAAGGTCTACAGCGAAGTTCATGGCAGACAGCAATCCAAAGATTAGTTGAGGTTGAAAGCAAAGGTTAGGACAAGCTATGATCCAATCAATAGTCAATCCAAAGAGAAGTTGATTCAAAGAGTAATTGAGGTGCACAATAAAGGTCATGAAAGGCAGCATTTAGAGTGAGGTCATAGTCCAAAGCAGGGATCAAACCAGAATTGGATACATATACAGACAGGCATTGCACAGAAACAGCATGACTGCACCTTTAATCAGCACATGATGGGTGAGCTCCTGTCACTATATAGAGCCTAATAAGTCAAGCTCCTACTGATTTGCAGTTTGATAACGTGATTGCACTGCACAGCCTGCCTGGCTGCTCAGAGGCTCTATAGCATCTATAGTAACTAAGCATCCTGGTACAATGATGCTGGGTGAAAGAGTTATTGATAGATGTGGTTATGGGTTATGCCGACAACAGATGATTTAATCTGTTTGGTTGGCCAGTTCAACAAGCCAAATTACACAGATCAGGCTGTTCAGGTGAGCTGACTTATTGCCGTTATCGCCATATATAGTTGTTTAGTGGCCACACATCACAGGCAGCTAATGTCCTCAAAAATGCACAAATGTAGGTCATGACCCAATCTTGTTTTCCATTGTGCACACTACTATATTGGTTTGTCAGCAAATAAAAAACAAGATCAATAAAAAATTGTTCTCTGGCCATCAGCACCTGTGATAAAGTAACATACAAACTGTAATGACTATGTAAATAAAATATACGTTTTACTTAGTTTACAGTCTGACCATAAACGTTAATAATGCAAACTACAGAAATCCACATTTATTTTATAGCATTATCATTTAGATTGCAGATTATCTTTTGAAGAGAGTTAGCACAATGGTTACCTGTAATTTGGAATTTAATCACTGATGTTATTGAGAAGTAAATTACACTGTGATGGACATTATTCCTGTTTGAGACATGTCTTTGAAAAAACTTACTGCCTGAACATCAATAAACCACAGCTTTGGTGACTGAATTGTACATTTTCAGCACTCATGTTTTAATTACATACTTGCCAATATTTGAAAGCTAATTTCTGGGATCCTTTCATATGATGGAACATTAAATCCCCTCAACATTTCATTTAAAAAATGTAAAACATAGAATAGCTTTTCTAAATTCGGAACGCTCCCTGGGAAAAAATAGTTATTTTTGCACAACTATCTTTAATTGTGGTTGTAGTAATCCCTTTTACTGTCAGCACTGAAAGAGGGCAAGCTTTGTGTATCATAACATTAGTGATAGATTACTTACAGGGTGCCTTTTTTGTGATTCATATTATTATTATTATTATTATTATTATTATTATTAATATTTTATAATAATAGAGTACAAATCATATTGTCAACATGGCACCCTCTCTTATCATTCTAAAATAAAACATTACCATTCCAACATGGCGCCTTCCCTTACCATTGTGAAATCGCACCTTCCCATTCCAACAGGGCACCCTACCTTTCCATTGTAAAATCACACCTTCCCATTCCAACAGTATGCCTTCCCTTACCATTGTAAAATCACAGCTTACTATTCCAACATGGCACCTTCCCTTACCATTGTAAAATCACAGCTTACTATTCCAACATGGCACCTTCCCTTACCATTGTAAAATCACAGCTTACTATTCCAACATGGCACCTTCCCTTACCATTGTAAAATCAAACCTTACCAATTCTAACATGGCACCTTGTCACACCATTGTAAAACAGTTCCTTTAATTTTCATTCCAAGATAGCACCTTATGGTGCCATTTGAACATGGCACCTTTCATCACAATTGAAAATTGGCACCTTACCATACCATTACAACATAGCATAATCCATTACTATTGTCTATGGTACCTCATATTACCATTTCTATATAGCTCCTTTCCTAGCCATTCCAACATAACACTTTCCTTAGCATTATAATGTAACGACATGCCTACAAGCTTGCTGCTTTGTATTGACAGCTCCTGCCTCCTGGACTTTTGGACTTTATTTGTGTTTCATTTTATGTGTTAGCAGCAGTACCTCTGATCACCAGAGGTGCTGCTATTGTGCCTGTTTCTTGTGCTTTAGGAGTTAACCTTGTTGAACTAATTATTCCTTGCACCTGGCATACATTGCTGGTTATTGTTGTTACATTGTTGTTACTCCCAGCATACATTGCTGGTTATTGTTGTTACATTGTTGTTACTTCCTTCTGCTGTGCTCCTGGGTTACTTGCTGCTTGGGATCTCTCCATACCTTCTGCTTACCTGCATCACCTGTGAATCTGGTATTTACCTCTGCATTTCCCTGGACTTGCTGCTTGGGATCTCTCCATACCTTCTGCTTACCTGCATCACCTGTGAATCTGGTATTTACCTCTGCATTTCCCTGGACTTGCTGCTTGGGATCTCTCCATAACTCCTACTTATTTGCATCAGCAGTGTACCTGGTAATTACTGCAACGCTCATTATTATACCTTCTGTTTGTACTCTTCAGCAAATAAACATTAAGTGTTTTTCACCATATTCATGGCTTCTTAGCTGTATTCCTGCATTGTTCCGGGACATATAAAATGGCACTTTACATTACAATTTTAATATAGTACCTTACCTTCTCTTTGTAAAATGACACCTTATCTTACCATTACAACAGAGCACCTGCCCTCGCCATTGTAAAATGACAGCTTATCTTACCATTACAACAGAGCACCTGCCCTTACCATTGTAATATAACACCTTATCTTACCATTACAACAGAGCACCTGCCCTTACCATTGTAAAATGACAGCTTATCTTACCATTACAACAGAGCACCTGCCCTTACCATTGTAATATAACACCTTATCTTGCCATTACAACAGAGCACCTGCCCTTACCATTGTAATATAACACCTTATCTTACCATTACAACATAGCACCTGCCCTTACCATTGTAAAATGACAGCTTATCTTACCATTACAACATAGCACCTTCCCTTACATTGTAAAATGACGACTGGGCAGCACAGTGGCCTAGTGGTTAGCACTTCCGCCTCACAGCACTTGGGTCATGAGTTCAATTCCTGACCATGGCCTTATCGGTGTGGAGTTTGTATGTTCTCCCTGTGTTTGCGTGGGTTTCCTCCGGGTGCTCCGGTTTCCTCCCACACTCCAAAACATACTGGTAGGTTAATTGACTGCTATATTAGGGAATTTAGACTGTAAGCTCCAATGGGGCAGGGACTGATGTGAGTGAGTTCTCTGTACAGCGCTGCAAAATTAGTGGCGCTATATAAATAAATGATGATGATGATGATCTTACCATGACAGCATAGCACCTGCCCTTACCATTGTACAATTACACCTTCCCATAGCAGCACTAACTTACTATTCTAACATGACACCTTGCATTTATTTTTTTACAGTTCTATAAGCTAAACTTTGTGCTTTTACAGTAGTAAATTCACCTGTCTGGGTTAATGAGGGTTGTGGTTGCAAAAATAATAATTTTCCTAATACAGGTCTGAACTTAATGGCATTTTATTCAGATTATAATTAGCTCAAAATAGCCTAATAAGCAAACACAGACCTTGCCATGCTACAAAATTTAATTTTTATTTCACCATTAGTTAAATTCCATGCTAAGACAAACTCTAAAATAGTCTACGCACAAATTAATTTATCAAACCCTACTATGACACTAATAGATGGGAAAATCATTAATTTACATGCATTTACTCAGCTTCAATAAGGAACCGTTTCATTAATGAACTTGTTTTTGTTCCAGTGTAAAATGAGTGTTAACCTTTGATAACTTAAACCTATGGTAATCTGCTATCTCCACAGGATACCATGTCCATCAATGAGACTAAATAATACGTCCTTTACGACACTGCAGGAAATCGAACACAAAAAAAACCACAGACATGAGTACATCTGGCATTTAGAATTCCCTTGTTGCCTATTTGATCAGTCAACCTTACATCCAACTTGCTTTTGAAATACTGTAGTACATGTCCCGCATACTAATTATAATTTTGATGCTAGCCCTGATATATGGTGTATTGATTTGTCTAGATGTAATGATGGAAATGGGCTTGATCTCAACAGACAAGTCCCAAATCGCACCTTGATTCAGCCATACTGTAAATCATTGAGACTAGTTTCACATGAGTACTACGATATTCTAAAATGCATTCCTCGTTTTTCATTGTCAAGCTTTTAAATACAGTCATACATTTCTGAAACAAACAATTTTGATTTAATATTCAGGCAACATATAGCAAATGAACACGTCTCTGATGAGGAAGTAGTCATAAATATTCCATTTACAGCAGGTTATGCGGTGAAATATTTATAGTGGTACTTTATGACTGTAAAGGGATACATTGCAAACATTATTAATTTTGACATTCCTTTCAGAATAATTATTTTCTCAAAGGTATTAGTGTCATATTTGTTCTGATAGGTGATAAACATTATGCACTATGTATAACACATTGGAAAAAACCAACACATTTTTATTTGATCTGCACCACTGAAACATTAATTAATACTTTCTTAGTGTAACTGCTGATATATTTGCATTTCAAAACATTCCAACACAAATTGTCACCGAGGGACACTTAGGACTAGGCTAAATGTATATGAATGCATATTCACTTATGTTCCCACACATACAGTGGACAGGGCTGCACATCTAAGGACATAACTATTTATAAAACACATCATAAAAAGTAAAGAAAAAGAAGACAATGGCACTATAAATGTATATATTAGACAATTGGTCACTTTTTTATGTAGCAGATAAAATAAAAAAATACTGAGGGGAATTCTATAATGAGGCTGAGTGAGGCACCTGCCTGAGGCAACAGGGCTTTGGAGGCAAAACAAAATAGAAATCAGTTTATAAAATATAAATGTTATAGGTCCAATGCGTTCAACGAGTGGTTTCTACTTTGACTGTGAAAATAATAAATGATTAAAGTGACATATGTGTTTTATTGTGTACATCTCACCAGGGCCCGTGCAAGGTTGCCTGGTGCCCTAGGCAAAGCTTCAACCTGCTGCCCCTCCTTTCCCCAATTCCCACTTCCTAGCTCCTCACACACTGACATTTGTAAAATAAAAATAGTAACTCTTACCTCCTCCTGGCTGGCTGCAGTCCAGATGCACTGATGTCCAGGGGGTAAATGTATCAAGCTGAGAGTTTTCCGGCGGGTTTGAAAAACCAATCAGATTCTAGCTATCATTTATTTAGTACATTCTACAAAATGACAGCTAGAATCTGATTGGTTGCTATAGGCAACATCTCCACTTTTTAAACCCACCAATTACATTTAAAAAAACCTTCTGGTAGAGGTGAGGAATAGCTTTTCTAGTAAAATGGTGTTGTGATGAATTTGGTAACGGGGTCTAAAACCAGCTGCATTAATAGTGGATATTGGACACAGATCTAATATTAGCATAATCGCCATGTTGTCTATGATGCGCTTTGTGACTGAGTGACAGCTTTCATACTTGCTTCCTATTGCAAATGATTGTTTAACAGTCAATTGTTGTAAACTACTAGTAGTCTTCTTCTTGGTCTGCTTCTGGGATGAAGATCCCCCCAGCAGCAGCAGCAGCATGGGCACTAGCACTAAAGAATTCCTCTGACGGATCATGGATATTAGAGGAGTCATCTAGCCTTAGCAACTTTGGTGCACGACTAACTCTGATCGCTAATGAGGTTATTGATGAAGATGTTGGGGGTGTAGATTGCAGGTGCCGGGTTCTAGGTGAGAGAAGGGAGGTAGCTGATGTTGGACTGCTTGTTGTTATTTTTTTAGCATAAGTTTCAGATTTTCCCAAAAGCTTCCCATAAACTCTTTTCAAATGGGGTAACATGGATGAGGTTCCTAAATGATTAAGGTCCCTCCCTCTACTGACTGTGGCTTTACAAACGCTACAAATGGCTAGACCACTGTTGTCAGGATTTGAGTAAAAATAATTCCACACATAAGAGGTGGCTTGTCAGGCATGACAATGACCTTATTCTTATCACTGGCAAGAAATGCTTCCACTGGTGCAGGACTTACACAAACAACATCATCGTCATCAACATCCACATTAGCGCCGTCGTCAGCGACACAAATATCTCCCTTTTGCTGTTGCAATTCCAAATTGGCATCCTCAATTTGTGTGTCACCGGCTACACTTGGGCTGCTCATCCACACATCTGCAGAAATGCTGATAGGAGCCTTCTTTATGAGTACAGGATCAGAAAGGTCAGGCTTACACATAGCACTCGTGGATAGACTCTCCTCAGGGATTTGTGTCATTTCTGAATTTGAACATACATTTTCTTCTAATGCCTTCCTGTTTTTTTCCAGCTTGGCTTTTACACTTAAATGTATTTGGGCACCACTTTTTGAGTCAGAATGACAAGGTCTTGCATCGTCATTTCTGACCTTACAAGAAAATGCCTCAACGACAGTTGCAGGACTAACACTCATACAGAAAGGCGAAGGCCTGATTCTTTCCTTGCCACTGCTTGTGTAGAATGGCATGTTGGCAATTTTATTTTTTTCTGCAGTTAACTTTGCCTTGATTAGAGGTGGTTTTCTCTTTACCAAGGTAATAGCTGATTTTTTACATTTTTGTTTTACTGATTTAAAACCACTAAGCATGTTAACATAGGCTTTAGCAGATGACGTAGAGAAATTACTATCATCATGACTGGTGCCAGCAGCTACTTGGTGCTCCTGGTCTTCTGTGGACTGATGTGAATCCATACCAATGGCACAGGGCAATGAGACTTTTAAGAAAACTAGCAGGCCTATTATTTCTGTTTCAGCTCTGATAATGAGCAATGGCTTGTAGACTGTAGACTAGCATGAATACTGCCACCTCTCCTGTTTCTGTGTGAGCTATGGCATAGGTCACTGGAGTCTTTTAAGAACACTGCAAGCCCTATTATTTCTGTTTCAGCACTGACAATGAGCAATGGCACATAGACTATAGACTGGCAAGCACACTGCCACCTCTACCGTTTCTGTATGAGCTCTGGCACAGTACAATGTCGCTGGAGACTTTTAAGAAGACTGGCAGCCCTATTATTTCTGTTTCAGCACTGAACACTGCCACCTCTCCTGTTTCTGTGTGAGCTATGGCACAGTACAATGTCAGTGGAGACTTTTAAGAACACTGCCAGCCCTCCTCATTCTCTTTCATTAATCTCGCTGCCCAACTGCACTTGAGACTGCCAAGAACCCTGCTACCCCTTCTGTGTCTCTCTGTAAAATGGTGCCCGATCTCCATGGAGGGTGGTACTTATAGAATCCAAGACTAGCGAGATCCGATGACGCAACAATGCCATTTTGCCTCGTTTTCAGTTACGAGCACCTGCAAAAAAAATTCCGAGCTGGCTCTGCTCAATACTCAGATCTGCAATGTTCAGGTGGGCTCGGTTTTTGGAAAACCAAGCCCAGCATCTCTAGCATAAAGTCATAGTTGAATACTTACTCCTGGCACCCCACGCTAGGGTATTTTGCCAGTAGCCAATTAACCTACCAGCAGGCTTTGACTGTAGGAGGAAATCCACATGGGCAAAACATACAAACTCCCTAGTTGGAATTGAATCTACCATTATGAGACAGCAATGCTAACCACTGAGCATCCATGTTGCCCAATTATTGCAATTTGAATAGAAAGAGTCTGAAAGTGTGTCAATGCCTGCATGGGATAAAATGCCTTAGCAGCGAAGGGGGTAAAGAATTATTCTGGTGTCAACTCAACATGTTTCGTTATTAAACAGATGTCAAGACACTCAGATATTTAAACCCTTACCTCTGATAAAAAAAAACATGTGCCATAATCCCTTGTTTGTTTTTACTAAAAAAAATGATGCTATAATTTAGATATCTTAAAATCTTTAATAAAGTCTTATGAGCAATTACTACATGTTTACTATCTGGAATTCATTAATAAAATAATTACGCTACAAGGGTTTACTGTGAGAAGAAGGCCCAACAATTGAACGGCTATGGTCTAGCTTGAATTGAGCTGAGATAAGATAGCTAAAGTTGCCCGGCCATTGCATTCAGCAACACCCCCATCACTTGGATTGAGCAATCTAGACAACTGGCGTAAATTACAGAGGCTGCACTTTGCAGGAAGTTACAGTTTTATAAATGTATGTCAACGCTGCACTAATAATGGATGCAAGATTGCAATTGATGACAAAGATTCAGTTACAGTGTAATGATTAGTGTTTGTTTATTAAAGGAGACATTTATGGAAGTATTTCTATCTATGTCTATAATATTTTTCAGAAGTCCGAAAATCTTAACTTCAAAAATATTAAACCTCTTCCATATTAAAAAGAATAGAAAAAAACTGCAGTCAGTCTCTCTGGCAATATATGAGTAGCACAATATCCGCAAGTTGAAGAGCTTACACAGTGAGCTGGGTGTATCCATGGTAACCAAGTCTTACCAGTCAGGGCCATTAGTAGAAGGACTGCAAGTAATACAATAACCACCTCACCTTTCTAAATGGATATCCAAGATATGAACAATATGGATTAAAAGTCTGCCTGGCCACAGCGTTTTCTTATTCTTCTGGAATAAGTTACACAAAAGCACAATGCTATGTGCTGAGCTTGTTTTTTTTTTCTTCCTTTTGTGCTGAGAAAACTGTCAGTCAGACATATAATCTGTTTTAATGAGAGGCAGCTATTTTGCTAGGGTGACAGGGTGAAGCAATTGAGCGAATGTGTGAAGAAGTTTATTCTGGAAGCCTAAAATGATCAATTTAGTGTAGCTGGCTTGCCCATCAAAGTGCATGGCAGCCTTCTCTGAAAGCCAAAGGGAATACCGAATTAGAGGGTCTGCTGGTCTTGCTGTTACATGTCGTAGTGACAAAGGAGGGAGATAGACTTAAAACAATAAACTAGCAACACCTAGCAAATAATTCTGCCTATTGCAGACTGATTTTTCTTCAGAGACTTGTTATTTTCTGCTCTGGTACTTTGGCAGTTGCTGGAAAAGCAGAGTTGCTGATAGGGGACTATGGGTGTCAGCAACCACTGTCTCTTCTTATTATTTATGTAAAGACTGTAATTGCCAGAGGTAAAACCTCCAGACTCCCAAGGTGCCTGTGTATCTATCGTTATATGAACCAGAACACCAGTAAGGGTTATTGTGAAAACATCTTTGTTGAAAAGTCAGTAAACAACATAGCAAACAAAGACCTCAGTGCACTGAGGGAAAATAAATAAAACATACAGTATACTCGGGTATCATACACAACAAGTAATATTCAATTTGTTGATAGAACAAAGAATGTAACCATCCAGTGCAAGTATAATAGGTCGTATGGCCAGTCCCCGGGGAAGATAGAGCCAGCAATAATCAGAGGCGGGAACAGAGATTTCAATAGTGATATCACATGTAGATAGACACATGGTATCGAAGCAGACGTCCCGTGTAGGTTAAAGACTGGCTCCAGTTTAGAAGAAATAGCGACATGTTTTCCAAAAAGCTCAGTCACAGGAAAGTTAGTACTGAGTCGCATGTACGATCATAAGTTAAATCAGACTGTGTAACAAGAGCAAAAGCCGGGGCAGCACGGTGGCTAAGTAGTTAGCGCATCTGACTCACAGCAATTGGGTCATGAGTTCAATTCCCGACCATGGCCTTATCTGTGTGGAGTTTGTATGTTCTACCTGTGTTTGTGTGGGTTTCCTCCGGGTGCTCCAGTTTCCTCACACACTCCAAAAACATACTGGTAGGTTAATTGGCTGCTATCAAATTGACCCTAGTCCGTGTGTCTGTGTGTGTGTGTTTTAAGGAATTTAGACTGTAAGCTCCAATGGGGCAGGGACTGATGTGAGTGAGTTCTCTGTACAGCGCTGTGGAATTAGTGGCGCTATATAAAAAAATGATGATGATGAATAGGTGGTCAGGCTGTTCCGATATGCTAGAAGGCAGAAAAGTGGACTCCATGTATATTTTTATGTTTTTCACCAGCTGCATAGGGTAAAATAGAAACTAGAATCCATTCATTAATAGGGAAATTTCACATTGAAAAAAATGTCCCCAAATAATCTGCCCTCTATTGAAAAAAAAAAAAAAAAAAAAAAAAAAGGCATATATTTAAGTATATCACTTATCTAGTTGTTTGCTTTGGTTATGGAGTCACTTTGTACTATGATGTCTCACATCCTCTTCGCTTTATATGTTTCGCTAGAACTTGGAAGAGTTCAAAAACATTTAACTTTTTTGAACTCTGTTGAAAAATGTTGCTGCATTCTTTAAATACAAGTGTTGCAAAGAAGCTGAAGAGTTGAATGTTTTGTTTTCAACCATAAGCTAGCAGAAAAAAGAATAACAATGTTAGCAAATACCTATCATTAGTTTGGAAATATGAATTAAAAATGAAATTGTACAGACACTTCCTTGAAAGACTGAGGGTTGGGCAACTAGCATATACAGTAGTGTGCAACTTTCTTTTTACTGATCGATCTATCCTTCTCTCTATCTCTCTCTATGGGCCCGTTTCATGTTGGGACATAAGTCCCTTTGCATACTGCATCTTGCATGAAATAGCTATACGCATGCTCTGAAACATACTTTACGCCAATGAACTCAAATGACACTTACCACAGCCTACAACTTTGGAAAGATTGGAAAGGGGGAGGAAAGGGTGGATGAACGCCTATAATGTACAGTAAGCGCGTGTTGAGGGCATGCACATGCAGATGCGGCCAATTCAACTCCTATGCTTCTTTAATGTATTTTTTTTAGACGTATCATTTGCACCAGCTACAGGGCAGGTTTAAGTGCAGACTGATAGTCAAGGCATAGCCTTTGTATTAAAGACTACACCTACGCATGCTACTTGATTGTAAAGATAATGTGTATGCATGGAAGATTGACTAGATAAATGCATTGTATGTATATTACGCAATAGAAGCGTCAAGATTTATGTATTTAATGTAAAAAAGTAAATCCATATTTTTATTAATGATTATACTGTTAAGAGTTGTTCATTTACTTTAGAATTAGTTTTTCTACATGTGTTTTGATGTGAACTTCTAGTGAACAGACACTTTTGCGTATACTGCAGTCTGTTCTGTCTGTCTACATATGTCATGTAATGCTTAGGCAAAGCGTACCTACTCCCAGAATCAAATCGAAATATATCTTAATATTCGCTTGTGTTTACGTACAGTCTGTTCCATGCTCTTTTCAAAATGCAAGGTGCATGCAATTACCTATATATTTATATATATATATAAATATGTACTTCTATATATCTATATTTATATATAGATTTGATATAGATATATCTATATATATATCTATCTATATATATATATATATATATATATATATATATATACATATATATAGATATACATATATATATATATATATATATATATATTACTTAGGGGTGTATTTACTAAACAGCGGGTTTGCAAAAAGTGGAGATGTTGCCTATAGCGACCAATCAGATTCCAGTTATCAATTATTTAGTACATTCTACACATTGACAGCTAGAATCTAATTGGTTGCTATAGGCAACATCTCCACAATCTCAATCCCGTAGTTTAGTAAATATACCACTTACTGTCTTTCCCAGCAGTCATTTTGGGCCCATACAAGTTGCGCTATGTGGCTAATTATGTCTAAAATTGCCCATTTGGTTGTCAAAATTATAAAGTGCCTTTAAAGAGAAATATGCTCTTGATGTGATATTCAAAGTCTTGACACATCTTTGTGTGTTTTTATCTTTAATTCCATTACTAAGTATCATTGTCCTCTTGCATTGGCATCATGGGGGACATTTATTACATCCAGTGTACAAGTAAAGGTGTAAAAGGTGTAGTCACCTACAATAACCAAACACTTTTTTGCCATTTAGTTTGTACGATTTATAAAATGAATGCTGATGACTTCTTGTTGCTATAGTTACATCACCTTTCTTCTACAAATATCGTACACAAGTTTCAGAATAGATTTTCTTTTCTGCACAAATGCAATGTTGATGGCAAGTTCCTCACCACTATATATATATATATATTGTTGAAGTCGTAAAATTGGATGAACGAAAGTATATTGGTTTAATATTGGTTTGCCGTGCGTATTGCGAAGCGTACGCCACGTGTTACGTGGCGTGATACGATCGCACGATAAAATACGCACGCACACACTCGCATTACAACAGTTAGTTATTTATATAATTTCATATTGGTTCTGTTACACTGTAGTTCAGGAGCAGATAGTATTCGGTTTATTATTAGTCTATATATATATACATATATATATATATATATATATATATATATATATATATATATATATAGTGATTATATGTGCATTGTAGTGTTATTAAAGGTTTAGGTTATAGGAAAGGTGTCATGCCTGATATCATATTGAAGCCCTGATCATCAGCAGCTGTTCGGTGCAGTCAGCGAAGAGATCGCACATTGCATACTTTAGTTATTGATATTAGAGAGTAAACCTTTGTATGATACTGGCTATGAAAGGAGCAGACCCCCTGGAGAGACGACCCCCTCCTTTGGATTCCTTAGACTGAATCAGCCTATGAACTGTTTACCCTGAAGCCACCCTGTGTCTGGACCTATAGAAACAATCTACGTCATCTCTATTGTTCAAGTGTAACACTGTACTGTATATAATCATAGCTGCACATACCCTGGTCCTCAGTCAACTCTGACACAGTATTCTAAACAGATATACTGTCCACCGGGTCCCGTGGGTATGCAGCGTGCGCAAGCAATTGCATTGGTATGTACTTATCTTTTAGGTATTGACTGTTCTGTACTGTACTTTATTATGATATAATAATGTATTGAATTGTTGACTATTTACATCTGCTAAAAATAAATAACTTTGTGCTTTGGAAACACATACAATTGATTGGGCAATGCTTATTTTAAAACAATAGAATTACTTTAATAATAATAATAATAATATATATATATATATATATATATATATATATATATATATATATATATATATATATATATAAATTTATATAATAAACTTCTCTCAACCGGTTTTTCTCTGGATAGGAAAAGCTGTAAATATAATTGAAACAATGTGTGAGAGAGAAATACATATCTCACAAGTGTGCTAGTCACTTAATGACAGAATTCCACTGCTGACTTCCTGCTCAGCATTTTTCCCTTCCACTTATTTTTTGTTAGTTCCTAACTATAATGCTGAGGCTGCTGTGCAAAGAAGAATTCACATAGAACTGCTAACACAAAGATACGCAGCATCAAGGCAAGCGCTTGTGCTGTGTAAAACAAAGTTATAGTCTGACTTTCTTAGAGCTTAAACTTTAATAGGTTAGAAATAATTAGATACCAAAAATGACAAACAGCACTTAATATATATATAAGACATCATAAATATCCAGGACACAAATCTAATGGGTGAATGTGAAGTCTGAGATGAACGTATCAGTTTGAACACTTCTCCGTGAAAAAGTTGTTGTTTGCTAATTGTGAAAAAAATTAAAGTCCAGTGGTTATCAGAGAATTGCCCTGTAGCTGCCAATGCAAATATCTTAGAATGTGATAAAAACTTGTGCCTATATTATTTAGACTTTTCTTTCTGATGTTCCCTTTTCACTGCACCTATCACACTAGTATGTGGCTATCTTGTTATGCAGCCCACATTAACCATCAGCCCTATTTGACCAGTCTACAATGCTGTAACATTGAACAAGTAACTCAACTCCATTTGATCCTTGCAGAATGATGCACAATATGATCATTACTAAAACAAACCATAATTTTACAAGAATCCAAGACTGTACAATTCAGCAAGTAAACATACACCACAAACCAGGTTATAATGCTGCAGTCTGACCAGTAAACAGATCCCATTCAGAGACTACCAATTTCCGGGTATGTCTCCTGGGAGAGCAGGCTGTTCCCCGCATCCAACCCACTTCCCAGTGAAGTGGGTGAGATGTGGGCCTCCATGGTACAATGCACAGCGAAACGCGTCATCATGCCCCCGCCCCCGCAATGTAATGTTGCAATCAGAAAAAAACAACAGAGCAGAGGCAGCCAACATCCATACCAGAGCTGGTAGCTGCTCTCCCCATTGCCTGTGCACTACAGTGACTTTCAGGTATAAATATGACATTTTCTTATGGACACACTAATGAGTATATTTATTAAAATGTTTAATAATCACCTATAAATCAATGGGGTATCGCTGTCAACAGCACTGCTGTTGCTGGCATCAACACCCATCAGCAATAGCTTCTCCATACCTATATAACAAGCGTCCCGGAGGTACATGTACCACCAACAATACTTGTTCTGTTAACACCATCTTAGAATAAAAATAACAGAAGAAAATTAATGGAAAAAAATGTTTTTTAATGCATTTTTTCAATGGATCATTTTAAAAAATATATTTTTATTTTTTAAATATTTTATGTATTTTTTAACAATTTAATTTATTATTATTTTTTATTTTAGTAGTGGGACTGAAAGCCCAAGTCTGGGCTTTTAGTTGTACTCCATATGCGCATGTTCCCTGAGACACTTAGCACTCTAGGCCAGTATTTATCAATAAAATCTTGATAGTGCTACACTCCGCTGCCTTTGCAAGATGTTATTGATACATTTTATTTATAAATTGGGGCAATAACTGATTTTCTATTGCTGAGATAAAACATCATCCTTATCATCACTTATACCCGTTTCATACTGCAGCCTCAACCCAGGTCTCACCGACTAGTGTAAAAAATGTAAAAAATAAAAAATGTATTAAAGTTGAATTAAAAAAAAAGAAGTCATTTTACCTTAGTATTTCCTCATCGCTGCCTGTCCAGCAGGTTACATGGTCGACCCGGGATTTTGCCTGTCTGGGAGCCAGGCGCGGGTTGGCAAATTTCAGCCCGGGGGGGCGCACAGGCGGCCGCATCACATGACACTCAAAGCGGCCGCGTCATTGATGACACGGCCGCTTTGAGTGTCATGTGATGCGGCTGCCTGTGCGCTGACGCGGCCGCATCGCGTGTCTTGTGATGCGGCCACCGGTAATATTCAGCTAATATGGTATCCAAGGTGGTGGGACGGCCGGCCCAAACAGCGGTCAGACTGAGCGGCCCAGGGGCCAATGCCCCCCTGCCCCCCGGCCCAGCCTGCCCCTGCTGGGAGCCTGTCCCCCGACAATATCCTGGGTTCATATACCCGGGCTGTTGCTGGGGCGGCAGTATGAAAGTGGTATAAGTAATAGATAGGCCCCATAATTCTAAAAGTGACAGCGGACACACAAAGCATTCTAGTGTCAGCACTCAAGAAACCCTATTATAGACTATTAGGGGGGAAATTCAATTAGCCGTGTTACTTGAAAAAATGACGTGGCCTGCGCAGTATTACCGTTATTACGGTAATAGTGCGCGTAAATACTGTTATTACGGTAGTTTTAGCGCCGGCATTAAGCTGTGAGCAGAAAGACGGATTAAAATTACCGTAATAACGGTAATAGTTTTTCGCAGCGGTACTTCGGGGGGAATTGAATTTCCCCCCTTTAGGGCCACACACAGGAAAGCGCTTTGCTATGTGTTTTGTATATGAGAATGGAATTGCATTTTGACTTTCTGGTATGGACAACTTCATGTAGTGTTTGAGGTTTCATATGACAGCCACATCATCAATTAGTGGTATAGCATTGGGGATGTAAGGGCTGCAATTGCGACTTGGCCCCAAACTACTACATTTCGCCTATTTATGTGGTTGGTGTGTAATTGTTTAATAAGCTTAAATAATACATTGTTCATGTGGCCTCACATAGGTTGGTGGGAATTCAAAATTGACGGGGGTCTGACATTTTCATTAGGCACTTCCCTATCCAAGAAAGCAGTTAGCAGTGACTAACATTAAATAATAATAATAATAATAATAATAAAGCAAAATAATAAAATTCTGTTTTACATCCTATGGTAGGTACAGCATATAAACATATCAGCCTATAATATTAAGCCAGGCCTCTATGGTGATAGCGACATTATTGTAGCAGTGTTGGGGTAACTAATAAAAGAGTTTCAACCCTGTGTTAATAGTTTTGGGCAAGTGAGAAAGTGTAAATCATTCTGACAATAATAATTGAGAGATGAAAAAATATGTAAAACACCAAGGACTCAGTTTAGTGGATACAGAATGCAGGAACAATTGTCTTATTAAAATGTGAGTTTGCAGAAGGCTAGTGAGTGTCAGCAGCTTTGTGCTTTGTTTTATTATTTATCTGTTTAGTCTGAGGATGAACTAGAGGAACAGATGGCTTTCCAAAGTAAAAGAAAGAAAATTATAAATAGGTTATTAAAAGCTTTCTCTTCTTCACTCTGCGTAGTTGAGTAATTAGGAAACTACAAACATGTCTTCTGAAGAATATAATCATTGTTAGATGTGTATGTAGAATGCTCCCCTTTGAACTTATCCATTAAAAACTGGCACAAGTGATAACGGTATCCGCTGAAAGCAAACATGGTTACATTGCAATTGTTCTGAGTTTCTAAGTTGTAACACCTTCGGTGAGAACAAAGAAAACTGAAACAGAATAATATAAATGAATAATGATAGATGTAGTTTATTATATACGGACTGTACCAATAACATTAATGACCTCCTCTGGGGTTTTATTATGCAGGTCAGTCCTCCGTTAACCCTGAACATTTGTAGGTGGGCAAACATTGCACTGACTGCCTGCAGTTAATGGTGTCTGGTCTTGTCAGACTGCATGGCAGCAGACACACACACAGCTCTCTGTGAACCGCTTACACCAGGCCTGTCCAACCTGCGGCCCTCCAGGTGTTGTGAAACTACAAGTCCCAGCATGCCCTTCCAGCTATCAGCTGGTTGTCTACTGGCAAAGCATGCTGGGGCTTGTAGTTTGGACAGGCCTGGCTTACACCATGCTGCTACACCATGAGGAGGGCTGCAGGTTCCATGTTGTAGGGGGTCAACTAGTGTATTCAACTCTGGTTGTGCTTCCCAGATGCAGTTGGTGAGGCAGGGAATCCTCATCTTGTTTCATAGCAGTTTCCTCTTCATCATCATCACCATTTGTTACAACTTCTCTAGCAGGTTCTAAAATTAGGTTGTTTCATGTCTGTTAGTACCACGGCTATTTGCTAAGCTTTTAGAGCCAGGCTAATAGAGGTCTTCAGCTTTAGCAGCCGCCTTTCCTCTAGAACTGGACTTATTCGAGGATACTGGGATGCCCTCAGGACTTAACTCTAAGGTTGTAAAAGCTTATTAAAATAACCATAGCGTGGGATGGAGGATAACCGTAATACAGAAAACATTTACCAGAGACAGGCCAAAGGTCGTGAGTCAGCAGCAAGCGGGGTAACCAGAAGACAGGCCTAAGGTCAGGGACATTCAGCATACAAGCAGGATCAACGTCAAACCCAAAGGTCACAACAGTAATCAGGTCAGAAGCAGAGTATCCACAGGATAACAGAGGATGGAGCAGGACCAATTAGAAAGCATGAGAGCAATTAGCCACAGTAGACTATTAGTAATTAATTAGATTGCTTAATTAACATTTACGTAGGTGCGTGTTGTAAAACAGAGCGCCCCTTACCATTGCCAAGGTGACCGCCGGGACAAGGAAGGAGGCAGAATCTGCAAATAAAGATTGTTTTGCATTGCAAACAAATGTTTGCTACACTTTATATATATTTTTAGAATTCTAAAAAGTAAAGTAAATTAAAGCTGTAATAAAAAAATATAAATAATGAATATTATATAAAAAAAACCACCTTCCCTTTCGGTAACAGCCAGTGCTTCTCAGCATTGGGACGGGTACTGGGGGGGTGAGGTGGTGGTGGTGGGGGGCAAAACAAATGATCAAGCCATCGCACCTAGAGATGCCCAGCTCAATGCTGAGTAGCACTGGGCCCATTTCCCGGTACCTCTGGCTAGTGCTTATTTGCACTTGTAGTGCCACAAGAGCACCCACTACAAGTGTTAGCCCCTTGTCTGTGTTCCCTTTAGTATAATTAATATTGATATGTGCCCTCTGTGTGCCCTTAGTCTTAGGAATATCAATCTATGCCCCCTTAGTATTAGAATTCCCATAATATTTCTGTAGTGCAGTGCAAAAAATACTTAGAATCTTCTTCTGTTCTTGATCCAATGTCATCTATAGATATTTTCTGGCCCTTAGTCTTTGGTTGGCCACCTCTGGCATAAAAAATACCTGTTCCGAATAGCAATATTGTAGTGTTATGCATAGGATGGTAGTTGTGGTTGAAATTATTGTAGTATACTTGTAATATACTTTATACCAACTATACCTGAAAATTGTTCGTCTTATAGACTCCTCTTTTTTTACTAATCTACACTGAATATTCACAGAGACTAGATTAAATAAGTTCTCTGAGAACTAAACAATCAAAGATGATTTAAAAACTAGGCATCTAAGTAATAAATAATAAAGATGTAGGGAGGGAGCAGGAGGAGGAAGGAGGCAGATGCGCACCTGTCCTGGTGGCGGCTGACAGGTATATTATAATGTGTGGTTGTATTTGTGTGTGTATAACAACCTTGGAAAGAGGTTTAAAAAGAGGGTTATACTGTTTAGTACAAATTGGATACTTGGAAATGCATTTTCCATGTTGGAAATATCATCACGGACTAGCACCATTTTTAGGAGCAAAAAAGATATGGTATATCATATATCACTCATTATTTTGACTTCTTGGGAGTCCCTCATGAGGCGCATGGCTAATGGCTAATTGCTCATGCTTCCCTCACTGTTAGTCACCCATTGCTCAGCACTGATCATCACTTATCTGTCCTCCTGAGCCACACATCACTTTTCAGTACATGCACATCTTGCCCTTGTTTTAATTTGCCAAATGATGAGAAATGATGATGATGATCTGAATCTGATACAAGTGATGATGTCACAAAGCAGACACTCCACCCAACTCTGCTTCCCAAATTCATCATTTAATATACAGAATCATTTTGTGAGTGGTATGTTTTCCCATGGCCAAGTCTTATAATATCATTAGGTTTAACACCCTCTGCCCTCTGCCCCACAAATGGCCCTATTTTGTATACCAACATGGCTTAGAATCCCCAAATAAGCACAATAGCTCAACAGATCCCTAACTCTCGATGTTCCGCAGCTTTATATGCATAAAGATCATTGCTACAAATTAGTATACTTGTTTACTCATTAAATTAAACAATTACTTTAAAGAAAAATATGTCAAAGAAAACAGTAAAAGATATCTAGAGGATTTAACATCCAGCTAACTGGAAATATAGACCAGATCCTAGCCAAATTGTGAACCTATTCCACTATATTTGACAGCCTCTCTTCTTTTTCTTAGTCTCTTCCCCTTATACCTGTTTGCTGGAACAGTACAGCCCTAGAGGATGTATTATCTTTATTGAATTAAGCCTTGCACTTTTCAATTGAATCAAAGCAATTATTTTTAAAGGCAGTTTTCACATACTGTTTAACTTGACATGAAGAATGGGAGATTTACTAACATTCTATAGTTAAATGTCCTTTTTTTTCTGACTTACGTTATGTTTTAATAACCTTTCAACTTCCATTTAGTAGACAAGTCATTTTTCATTTTTAATATGTCTAATTTCCCCAGAGTAGGGTTTTAATAACAATAATTATTCAACATTTGCTGATTGAGATGACAAGGTAAATAATACCCAAGCATAGAACTGTCAACCTCTTATAATTATTGGCAGAGTTATTATGAAAATCACAACATGCATGATGAACATTTCTTTATTTAAGTTTGTCCTTGCTTTGTACTTGATCTATAGACTAAATAGATTTGTTTTTTAAGGAAAAAGAGTATGTATAAGGTCCAAATCAGTATTTCCGTACAGAAGTAAGTTATATTAGATTAAAAAGTTTCAGCTAAGAATTTTGGGTGAGTTTATGCAAATAACATGAATTTGACGTTTAATTGTCTGATGTAGCTCTGTACAGACGGATTTATACATTTAAGACCTACAGAATAAATACAGATGCATCTCTGATAAACCTTTTGTTCTATTAAGTAGAAAATAGGTAACTATTAGGGAATGTACCATATATCAGTGACTAAGATGCTCTCTAGATTCTGCAACAGTCTCCATAATGCTTTCTTTGTTGTTTATTAGTCATTAGAATGCATGCTGTAATGTATAGTTTTAGAATGCCCTCTCTATTGAAAATCTGTTAATAGAATGCTCTCTGTATTATATGTTAGTCACTAGAATGCTTTGTATTGTAATGTAGTTGGTAGAATGCACTTTCAAAAATAAATTTGTACTGTATATCGGTCACAACAATGTTCTATGTTTTATATAGCTGTCAATAGAATGACGTTAAAAGCTTGTCAGGTGGGGCTGCGCGATATAATGACTTTGCAAAACCACACCCACATTCAACAATGTCCTTAATTTACATTCAGTGATGTATTCCTCTGGCTTAGATTATTGCCACTAACTCAGTCCTTCTCCATCAGTGATATAATTAACAATGACAAGATGTGAAAGTAAGTGTGTAATGATGGTTAATGCATATTTACCAACTTTTTTAAGTTGGTGTCCGGGAGACTCTCTGTAGCAGGTGGGCGTGCGGGGGGCAGGGCGCCAAAATCGCGCCATTTTGGCCCCGCCTCCGCAATGTAATGACACAAATCGCGTCATTTGACGGCGGGGGCGGGTTAAACGCCGCGATTCACCGGGAATCGCGGCGTTTGGGATCTAATTCTGCCCACTTCACTAGGAAGTGGGGCACTTCCTAGTTAGGTGGGCAGAATTCAGGAAATTACCACACTCGCCCTGGAGTCCGGGAGACTCTCGCAAAATGCGGGAGAGTTGGCAAGTATGGGTTAATGTATATTCCAAAGAATTTTGCTGAGATATTCTTGGTCTTTCTCGCAAAATGTATGGTAAGGCCGGCCTGCTTTGCCTTTTTTTTTTATTTTACATTTGGGCTATAGGCTTTCTGTATGTTATAATGAAAGTCAAAAGTGATATAACATTTATATTAAAAAGCTATATTTTTGTGGGTGATCAACCATAGAAACATATACATTTTAGCACCATCTAGGACAGGGTTGGCTAACCTGTGACACTACAGGTGTTGGGACTTGTAGTTTCACAACACCTGGCGTGTCACAGGTTAGCCAACACTGATCTAGGGTCTATGCTAGTTTTAATCTGCAACTAAAAAGGCCTATTTATTGTGTAGTAACAGCACCAATGATAAAGTGAATGTCTAAAGGGGCGCAACTAATGCAGTGGAATCCAATACTGCTGCTATGGGACACAGTAATAAGGGGGGTGGGGTGGCATGGCAAAAAGTGTTCATTTGTATAGCAGAGAAGGAGCGCAAAATATCTGCTTACATGTAAAATATATGTTTTCTCTTTCTAAATCTTTTTATTCTATTATGTCATACTACTAAAAGATGTAATGTTTTTTTAGAGTGCTAAATCTTCTGTTTTAAACTTTGACTACTTAATTTATTGCCCCACAGAACCTGAACAATAAAAATACAACACACGCTAAGTCAAATTAGAGACGTATAATGTTTAAAGCTTCTGCAGAGTATGTGGCAGTGGAGCAATCACAAGGGCTGAGATCAATGGAGCTGAAACATCCTTTACCTAGAAATCTTACTAACCTAATTCTTAAATAAAAAGAAGAAGAGAGAAGTCAGTTCAAAAGTAGTGTACAAACAACTCCCTTATATATATATATATATATATATATATATATATATATATATATATATATATATTCACTGATGTTGGGAATGCCTCGTTACTTATAAAATATAAACTTTATCAATTGGTATTAAAATGATGTTGCTAAATAGCAGCAAAATATACAAAAAAATATATATGTGCAGGGGATTAAACAAAATATGTGTATTAAAATTGCCAGATACACTTCAATTATTTTATAATTAATGGAGGATTTTATACTCTAATTGATGGATGAGTATATTTAAGTTCATAGAATCACACTATCTCTTTAGGGATATATCTCCCTTCTATACAGTCACTGTCTTTCTATCTGGATTTTTTTCTTTATTAGGTCTTTTCTTAAGTCAAAATCAAACACTTTCTAACAAGTCAGGCACAGAGGGTCAGGATTAATAAAATATATTATCTCAAGATATAAACAAATTGATATAACATCAACATTAGGGTAAGGCTGCTGTCATAAAATAGAGGCTGCCCCAACCCCTCCAAGTACAAGGACTACAGCAACAAGTTTTAATGATAGCTCTCTAAACCCTTGTAAAAGAATCAGTGAAACATAACTAGCTGGCAGAGTTAATAAGATTTTTTATGATCATTAAAACTAAGTCAAAATCAACATTCAGCCCATACAGCTTTTTGTTAAATTATTCCTTGGATTTTTTGCTTTCTTGTATATGATTCTTGTTTTTTTTTTTTGGATCAAATCCTTACATATATCATCCATTTGGAGAATATGCCAATGTCTCTGTATAATATATTCCAATTCCTGTATATTATTGTTGAAATGCGTAGTAAAAGTAATATCACAAACGTTTGGACTATTTTTTTCCTTACACCTCCCTTATACTCTAGGAGTGTCTGTCTTTCCAATTTTTTAACTTCATCAAAAGACAAGTTAACCTTCTTTGTATTACAATTTCTTTCAAGGAATTTCTCCCTAAGATTCTCTCCTTGTAATTCGAAGGATTCCACATCTGTACAATTCCATTTTATCTGTCTAAATTGGCTTCCTGGTATATTATATATATATATATATATATATATATATATATATATCCATCTCCTGAGGATCATCGACTCAAGAGGCCACTGCTCTACTGAAAGTGAAAATTCAAATATTTCCCCAACACATGCTCGGAAGTGTAGAGTGAGAGCGTGTAGAATGATGAGCAGATATACATCTCTGGTCCCCCATACAAATAAATTTTGCTATTGCGCCTAGCAAATGCTAGTTACACCCAGATAAAAAGTATAGCATTTGATCATGTGAGAACTGATCAGAAGGGGAAGACCCGGGGCAAACGCCAGATTTGGGGGATTTCCAAGCCACACCGCCAGCGTGGCCTGAGCCATTATGCAATTGGCATGGCTATCATATTATCCAGTGATAGGCCACTCTCCAACTCCTTCCCATCTCCTTCAAATACATGGGCAATGCTGCTTGCACTTTTCTTAGGTGCACACCGTACCCACTTCACGACCAGAGCAGTGTGAAGCACAAAGTCCTGAATGAGATGGAAAGTAGCCCAAGATCACGACTTCAAATTTAATAAATACACATATTTCCTTCCACACAGCCCTGACATTAAATAATTAGTATTGACCAAATGAATTATAATATTTAATAGACGAGAGTTGTGTATATACACAACAACAGGTGCAGAAATACAACATCTGGTAACACACCTACAGACCCAGATATCTTATGCACATACTCAAGTGAGCATTAGACTCCCACTATTAGATGACTTATCCCCACCGCACCATTAAATTATTAACCCAAGCCTCTACCCACATTACAAACCCCTTCTCCTCCCACACTTACCTTCTTCCATTCTACATTTCAAAAGGCAGATTCTTCTATCAGCCTCTTTTGCTGCAATCACACGTGGAATGATGCGCATATCATGTGGTGCACGCCCCATGTTACACATAGGTGTGCGCGATACATTTTATTAGGTTTGCACCCAGGGAAACTTAGAGAAAATACCACAGCGTGTCTCCAGAGGTTTGTGTCTAGCACCACTTAGAGGGGAAGGTATCTAGAAAGTGTCATAAGTTCATATTATGCCCCAGTAGTGCTTCCAGTTGAGCTTACACCACAAAGTGCCCCCACTTCATAGTATGCCACAGTAGTGTCCCCAGTTCCTAATATGCCTTATAGTAGTGCCCACAATTAAAATTATATAGACACGCATACACTACACACACATTACCATTAAACACAAAAACATTTTCCTATGTGCAAGACGACTCACCTCTGGAATCAGCACACAGACCCTTCAAACAGGTACATCATACAGTCTTCTGTTCTGAACTGGATGATGGGAGGAGCTGTTGCTGCAGCTGGGCACATGCAGCAGCTCCGTTGCAATAAGCAGATGCCGCACACAAATTTGGCTGTGCGTGCACTTATGTGGTACGGAGAGAGGGGCGGGCACAAACAGAGCTAAACAGAGGTAATTCAAGGGGTATGGGGTGGGGGAATTGATCTGTTTGATCCATGATCACGCGCTGAATGGTGGCTGTGCCTGGGGGAGCCAATCCTGCCAATCCTGTCAGTAAATTGTTCCATTCTCAGGCCACAGAGAGGGTGGGATTCCAATGCAACTGGACCCCCCCCCCCCCCCCTTAGTGTGAGCCTGAAAACTTTGGCGTGAGTTGGTCAGCTTAACATATATCAAAACATGTGTAACTAACATTGCCTGTCTCTAATATCAAACAACATTAACTGTGTTGAGTATATGTAATATATATATATATATATATATATATATATATATATACACACACATATACATATGAATTTTTTACAGCATTGCACAGGAAGTGTCATTTTAATGAGGAGAAATAAGAAACAGTGTGAATATGTTGTGCATATTGTGCTAGCCTTCAGCATTGTTATTTCACATGTTCTGGGCTTTTTAGATCAACATAATCAAAATAATTGTCAACAAAGATAGTTAATATTATTCATCACAGCAGTGTGTAGAACAGTAACCCAGCTGATCTTTTTTGTTTTTTGTATCTGTGAGCACTCCCTGGACAACCACTACATAAAACTAGTCCAAGAACAAAGACTTACCATTCATATTTATAAGTGCAGAGAAGCTTTTTGTTTTATTGTATGTGACAGTCATGGCTAACACAGTTATAAAGTATGATTCAAAATGATCAGTTGGAGCATATACTTCCCAGAAGAAAGAAAAGGTCAAGTTGGAGTTCACCGGTAATAATATGTGCAAAACTTACATTAAAGCAGATCTTCTATTTAACTTAGCAGCAGTTAGTTTAATATGTCAGTCAGTTCTAATTCATAGTACTAGTTAGCATTGCTGTCTCAGAGTTCTGGATCATGGGTTTGATTCCAGCCATGGCACTATCTGTATTGAGTTTTCCCTGTGTTTGTGTGGGTTTTCTCCAGGTGTTATGGTTCCTCTGATAGCCCGAAAACATATTGGTAAGTTAATTGCCTTATGACAAAAATGGCCCTATTGGGATATAATGCTTGTGGTGTACATTCTACTTATAAAGGGAGAAAACTGTATAACACTATTTGGAAAAGCCAATTTTGTTAGGTATGTATAAGCCAGAATTACTATTATTTTTCTAAATATTGTTCACACTAATCTAGTATTCGAAAGCTAATTATAAGCTAGTTAATGAAATAGTGCACAATCATATTCAGTATGAAAACAAGCTATTACACAAGGAAAACAAAACGTTAATATGTACTGTAAATAATAATGATAATAATATTAATAATAATAATAATAATTATTATAAAGTGGGTAGTTAGGGAAATATAAGGAAATAGAAAATAAGCTACCGGCATCAGCTCACTATAATTATTTTCATTATTAATATTATCGTAGATTGGTAAGGCGCCACAGTACTCCGCAGCGCCGTACAGTGGGGAAATAGTACATACACAAATGAAGAACATACAAGGTAGACAAAATAAATGCAGACATGAAAACAAAAGGTAGAGGAGACCCTGCTCATTAGAGAGCTTCCATTCTAAGTGGAAGAGTGCACAGCTGAAACAAGAGGAGTGAGTGTGGATTAGAGTGGAGATTGGGAGAGCTGTGAGGGTGCATTAGTGTGAATAGAATCATCATGGATAATATAAGCTTTAAAAATGAGATGGGTTTTAAGATAACGTCTAAAGATCCAAAGGCTGTGGGAAAGCCTGATTGGGCGTGGTAGGGAATTTCAAGTGGGGAACAGAATGGGAAAAGTCGTGTAGGCACGAGTGAGAGATGGTTACCAGAGACAAGACAAGGTGCAGGTCAGAGGTAGATCTAAGAGGACGGAAGGGAGAGTATTATGATGATAGATTTGAGATGTATAAAGGGTGGTGTTGTTGAGGGCTTTGTAGGTAAAGGTGAGTCATTTGAATTGGATTCTGGAGGACACAGGGAGCCAGTGTAGGGATTTGCACAGTGGAGTAGTAGATGTGGAGCAGTGAGAGAGGAAGATCAGTCTTGCAGCAGCATTTAGGATGGATTGACGTGTGGAAATATTGGTGTCAGGAATGCCAGATAGCAGGAAGTTGCAGTAGTCACGACGGGAGATGATGATAGAATGGATAAGAGTTTTGGTAGCATATTGTGTTGGTGTACTTTGCCGAATGAGCGAATTAGTGCTCCAAGAGAAGAGGTGTACAATGAAAAAAGTAAAGTGCCAAGAAGAGAGCGAAGTGGGACCCCAACAGATAGTGGGCATGGAGGGGAGGATGTGCTAGAGGTAGAAATGCTAAAGAAGTTAGGTAGTAAGTGAACCAGGAAAGAACTGTTTCACAAAGGCCAATGGAGTGAAGGGTGTGGAATTTGGTATAAGGAAGTATCTTGTCAATTGGTGTATAATTTTGTCTTTGAAGTAGGTGGCAAAATCATGGGCTGTAAGGGAGGAAGGGGGAAAAGGTGCAGGTGGGCAGAGAAGTGAGTTGAAGGTGTCAAAGAGGTGACGTATGTTAGAAGACTGGGTGGATATTAGAAGAATGTTTATTTAGCAATTGAAAGGGCAGTGCTGTAAGATGAAAGGATGAATTTATAGTGGAGAAAATCGGGATAGGAACGAGATTTACTCCAGTGATGATCTGCAGTGCAGGAACACTTTGGCAAGTAGCGGGTCAGTTTGGTGTACCATGGTCAGGGTTTGGATTGTCGGAGACTGTATGTGGTAGCTGGAGCTACATTGTCTAGGGCTGAAGTGAGTGTTTTGTTGTAGAAAGAGGTGGCCTGAATAGGGCAGATCAGTACAAACATAAGAGAAAATAATAATTTTAGTGAAGATGAGAAGTGGATTGGGTCAAGATTACATTACTGAGTAACATCATGAACTGTCATTATTTTAACCCAGGATATATATATATATATATATATATTTTTTGTTACAGAATGAGATATTATTATGAATGTCAAGGGTTAGAGATTGTGTACTGGGAAAGTTTCAGGTTTAGAGGGCCTCTGTAGGTGATCATTAATGGCCATTAGCTATTGCCTTCATTGAGACATCTTTTGCCCCGTCGAGGAGCATTTGATGTGGGACCAATGCAATTAAATCATTAAAATGTACATAATTTTATTTTTGCTTATGTGCACCAAAACTGTGTACGAATACAACTGTGTATAACTTTTTGGGGACTGTTAAATTACGTCCCCTTACACCTGGAGAGGCGGAATGGAGGAGGCAAATGACCCCAAGACAGTTTCAATTTCCCTTTACTCATATTACTTATGTGAGACATACATGAGGCTCCAATAAGCAGTATTTTAGAGTAATAAAAGGAGAAATAAACAATTAAGGAGGTGGTCAAATAGTAATAATATGCATATTCATTCCATGGATCTCAAAACTCTAAATGGTCATGAAAATCATCTGCAGAGATGCTCTTGTAAATGCCTAACTGTGGAGTCCAATTGACTATGCACAGGGTATGTCTTGTTTCCACATTTTTTTGCAACTTACAGTACCGTGTTTTTCATGCAAACTTGTCTTCTGAATCAAAACCTGCTCTATCCTCCTTGGCCAAAGAACATAGAAGTGCTGGTAAGACGGGCAAGAGGGCATTTGTCCTCTTGTTTTTACAGATGAAATATGATACTTATTGTGCATTGTGGGTTTGTCAGTGTTCCACAGAATTAACCTATTGCAGTTATTGTGTATAACAGTGGTAATATAGCAGGTTTCACTACAAGGCTTCAGGAGTGGGTGTGTGTTGCAAGATTCGGACTGAGAGTGCTCCATGGTTTAATACTATGGGTATGCTACAACCTCCTAGGCTTTGAAAATATAGGAAGAGTTTCTGTAAAACTACAATAGAAAGTCAGTATGGCAGGTGGAGGAAGTGAATAAAGGGGAACTACACTTCTTTGTACTACTTCTTTGTACTACTCACTTGTCAGGACATGCTGATTTTTGCAGTTCCAAAAACTTCAGCACGCTCTTTCAGCCACTGTCAGACATAGTATAAGTGCCAGCATCCCAAACAGCTAATGACTGCTGGGGTCTTGTAGTTCCATAAACTTAACATTTAATACACTATATCCCATTACCTTGGCACCTAATGCCCACGTGTGCCAGAAGGAGACCCAGTGCTATTCACAAGGGGACTAGTTTGCCCTGAGGCTTGGGTGCTTATTTTTTGCAGCCTAGATTCCCCTAAGGTATTCTTCCCCAGGCCGGTTTTACCAAGACCAGCTCAGCCTGGCCTACTCTGGAGATGGTTACCATTTTTTGGGACTTCATGATCTTTGTCCCTTTACAGTAATGGTAACCAGCCCAAGCTATAGCACATTTTAGTTTATTAAGTTATTATTTTTTTACACGGCAGTTGTCATGGTCAAGTTGATGATAGAAGAAGCTTGAAAACATTTTTTAGCCTGGTCTTTTGTTTCAAGTTAATCTTTCATAAGACTTTCTGCAGCAACTACTGTAAGTCTGCAAATTTCTTTAGGGAATAGCCCATTTCTAAATCTTTGTATGTTGTATTCTGTATTTCTTACTGAATTAATCACAACCACCTAGCTTTCATGCACCCTCAACTACCAAAGTAAATCTGGCTGGATGAATTGTGTCTCTCAAATACTCAATTCTGGGAGCTAACTTATTGACAGCAAAAACAAAATGTGCTAGTTCTGTCAGCTTCTGAGCTGTGTATGAATGTTTTCTCTTGTCATGTCAATGTCTCAAATACAACATATCATTAAATATTAAGCATAAAAACATAATATCTAACATGTCGTGAAATTTTTTTCTTGATGCATATTGTGGACAAATGGACTCATTTAGAGTTCATCATCAGCTGTTTATATGGCGCCACTAATTCCGTAGTGCTGTACAGAGAACTCACTAACATCAGTCTCTGCCCCATTGGAGATAACAGTCTAAATTCCTTAACATACACATACACCGAAAGAGAGACTATGGTCAATTTAAAATCAGTCAATGAACCTACTAGGTAGTGTGGGAGGAAACCCACACAAACATGGGGAGAACATACAAACTTCACACAAAGGGAAAGCTACCTGGTTGATCCTGCCAGTAGCATATGCTTGTCTCAAAGATTAAGCCATGCACGTGTAAGTACACACGGCCGGTACAGTGAAACTGCGAATGGCTCATTAAATCAGTTATGGTTCCTTTGATCGCTAGTAGGTTCATTGACTGATTTTAAATTGGCCATGATCGGGAATCAAACTCAAAACCCCAGAGCTGTGAGGCAGAAGTGCTAACCACTAAGCCACCATGCTGCCCTTAGAGTTGAGCATACATAATTTTATTTTTGCTTATGCGCATTAAAACTGTGTACGAATACATCCACATATACATTTTTACATCCATTACACCTGGAGAGGTGGAATGGAAGAGGCAGGAGGGAGCAAGTGTATGCTGAGTATATTAAGTGGCACATTTACTAGTGTACAGTTTATGTAAACCATAGGTTTTTCAGTGCATTTTCTTGCGGATTTCAAATTGCAAGATTAAATTGCGCTTAAATTTAAAGCGGCCCTGCATTGTAAAGGGAAGTTTCCCTTTACAATGCAGCGCCGCTTTAAATTTAAGCGCTGAAGAGGCTGAACACGCCGGAGATGAAGAATCCGGAGATTCATACATTTACCCCCAGGTCTCATTTACTTGAATATACTTTTACTGTACTTAGCCACAAACATAGATAAGATTAGTTCAAGTGAAATAAGAAGATATTTCAAAAAAACATTAGAAAAATATTTTTTTAATAATAATGTGGTGTAGTTATTGTATTAATTAAAATTATCTACAATCCATTGTATATAATGTATTGTACAGACAAACTGTTAATAGAAAAACAATATTTTGGAGAATTTTATGTAGAAAATATATTCACACCAAAAATTCTGTAAAAGTACAAATAATATAACAATATACACAATTGTATTTTCATACCTCCAAAACTATCCAAGTTTTTTTTGTTCTTTACCCCATGTTTCCCCTACTGTCCTAAAAATGTTCTGCGTTATTCTGTGACTGAGAATCAGGTGCATTGAAGCAAGCACCCAATAATTATGTATACACCTTGCACAGATGTTTCAAAGAGTAAGATATCCAGAATTCAGATAACTCTTAAGGGTTGTTAGCAAGACTTGTGTTGTAAATTGCAAGGCTTTTGATGATTTGTCTAAGCAAATCCCAAAACTGATTTTATGTGGTTTTGTTGTGCAGGATACATATTTATTCACACCTATAAACTAAGATTATATATGAGATATTATTATTTAAATACCTAATTTTTTTCAGTTAAACCATAAAATATGAAATAGGTGTATCCATACATACAAACAAATTATAATAATATCAAAATATGTACAGTTAACAAAGAACATTAATTATTTAATAGGCAATTGTTATTGTTTTAAACAACAATTAACAACCAGCTGCTTATTGCTCCACCCTGTGGTCGAAGTGAGCTAGTATATGGAGGGATGTCATTCTGTCACTTCTCCTACAGCCTTCTTTGAAAAACTATCAAATTCCATTCCCTTACACTTTCCGTACCGCAATGTCTAAATTTACATTTTGACCACTTGTCCCACTCACAACCTATGTCAACCTTTGTCTGGAGATGACTTAATAACAACTTCATATAGTAGCAATGTTAAGGTAAATGCTTGAGCTATTCCTTCGAAGATTAGCTGAATTCAGCATGGCTGAAGATCAAGATGGCCACCCAGTTGGAAGTGACTGTAAAGAGGTCCAGGAGCACAATTTTAGTTCGATCTAAATCCATGATCATCCTGGCTTCTCTCTCGACCAACTCCCCTCTAAACTGCTATATAACCCCATACACCCTCCTGGAGCTCTGGGAAGTACTCTTTCCTTCCTTTAACTAAGCTGCCAGCTACAACACACCTGGCCTGCTTCCACTCACCATGCTCCCCGACACAGCAGGAACTGGATTTATCACCCAAGTTGCTCACAGCCCGGCCAAGACACATGCCTAGCCGATTTGCCTCAGTAGGGCCTTACTCAACTACCCACACTTTGCTCTCAATTCCCACCATATAGATCCCAACCCATGGCCCAGATGTCACAGGACCTTGCCACGTCAGCATCTTCAATGGAGATCAAAGCTTTTCTTTGCCGGATAGCAATCTCCGCCTGCTACTCTCCAGCTCTGACGGGCTTTAAACTATTCTCACTAGATTGGCCATTATACCACCCACTATGAGATCCATGCCGATCTCCTAAACCTTTGAGGAGAGCAACATCATTACACTAGAATTAACAAATCGAGACCAAGTCTTCAGCCTACTACTCCAATGGGTGGCCTATGACCTCACCAAAGCCCAACTGCTTGTACATTAATAGGGGACACTAATATTCATCACAAAGCTTCTGGTGAGCAAACTCTCCACTCGTGGTTCAGAACAACTTTAATCCCCGACTGCGGCCTGCCACGGCTCACCTGATCCGATAAGTCTCCCCTACTCAGGGCCGCCGAGAGGGGGGGGGAGCGGGTACATTTTACCCGGGCCCGGGCTTGCCAGGGGGCCCGGACCGGGCCTTCGCTGCAAATTTGTTTGGTTTTTTTTGTTGGTTTTTTTTTTCATCTTCCGTCTTTTCATTTTAATTTTTTTTTTCCCGTGGGAGGGGGAGGGGGAGGGGGAGGAGGGGGGGGGGGGCGGGGGTCGGTCCGGCAAGATCGTTGGTGGGGGGAGCTGGGACAAAAAAAACAAACCAAAAAAAATTAATACTCACGTGATCGGCGCCGCGTCCCTCCTCGTTCTTCTCTGCACCATTCACACTGACTGTCGGGCGTGATGTCATCAAGTCACGCCCGTCAGTCAGTGAGGAGCGCCGCAGCCAGCATGAAGAAAGCAGCATGAAGACAGAAGAGAAGAGAAGAAAAGAAAGAAGCTGACAAAGGTAAGCAAAGAAATGGAGAGGCAAGAGGAGGAAAGAACAGAAAGGGACAGTACTATAAAGAAGGGGAAGAGAGGCACAGAGGAAAATAAAATGGGAAGAGAGGCACAAAGGAAAATAAAATGGGAAGAGAGCCACAAAGGAAAATAAAAGGGGAAGAGAGGCACAAAGGAAAATAAAAGGGGAAGAGAGGCACAGAGGAAAATAAAATGGGAAGAGAGGCACAAAGGAAAATAAAATGGGAAGAGAGCCACAAAGGAAAATAAAAGGGGAAGAGAGGCACAAAGGAAAATAAAAGGGGAAGAGAGGCACAAAGGAAAATAAAAGGGGAAGAGAGGCACAAAGGAAAATAAAATGGGAAGAGAGGCACAAAGGAAAATAAAATGGGAAGAGAGGCACAAAGGAAAATAAAATGGGAAGAGAGGCACAGAGGAAAATAAAATGGGAAGAGAGGCACAGAGGAAAATAAAATGGGAAGAGAGGCACAAAGAAAAATAAAATGGGAAGAGAGCCACAAAGGAAAATAAAAGGGGAAGAGAGGCACAAAGGAAAATAAAAGGGGAAGAGAGGCACAAAGGAAAATAAAAGGGGAAGAGAGGCACAAAGGAAAATAAAAGGGGAAGAGAGGCACAAAGGAAAATAAAATGGGAAGAGAGGCACAAAGGAAAATAAAATGGAAAGAGAGGCACAGAGGAAAATAAAATGGGAAGAGAGGCACAGAGGAAAATAAAATGGGAAGAGAGGCACAAAGGAAAATAAAAGGGGAAGAGAAGCACAAAGGAAAATAAAATGGGAAGAGAGGCACAGAGAAAAATAAAAGGGGAAGTGAGGCACAGAGGAAAATAAAATGGAAAGAGAGGCACAAAGGAAAATAAAAGGGAAAGAGAGGCACAGAGGAAAATAAAATGGGAAGAGAGGCACAAAGAAAAAAAATAGGGGGAGAGAGGCGCAGAGTGAAAAAAAGGGGGAGAAAGGCACAGAGGGAAAAAGAAGGGGGGAGAGCAGCATGGAGGGCACAGTGTGAGCATAAGGGGGCACAGTGTAGTTGTAATGAAGGGGCACAGTAATGTGTGTGATGGCACAGGGGGCTTGTTGCAATGTAGTGTGTGAGGTAGGTGGTGGCTAATTAATAGGTGCTATTTTGTTTGTAGGGTGATGGTGAGGCAATTTAATAGTGGGGACTATTAATTTAAGATGGGGAGGTTTGGGGGCTATTGAATGTTGGGGTGAGTTTAGGGAGAATGAGGTCTATTTATTAAATGTGACTATGAATTATTTAATGGCAGTGATGGTTGCAGGAAATAGGTATTGCTGGGGCTGTTTGCAGGAAGGGAAATAGGTTTATTTATTAAATGTGAATACTATTATTTTAATGTTGGGGCTGGAGGAAGACCTAATTATCAATTGTGGGTGCTATTGATTTAACGCCGGGGCTGGCTGTAATTTTCTAAATGTAGCCATTTTTTCCAAATAGGCCCTTCAACATTGCAGGATCCGGACAAGCCGCAACAAAAGAAAGCAGCAGCCACAGGTGGAGAAAGTGAGAAGAACAGGTAGGAGAGAGCAGCACAGTGTGTGAAATGTTGTGATTCTAGTAGGGACAATACCAATTTTTGGTGAGTGTTGTGCCCAATGTAAGGTGCAGGCCAAGACTGAACTGTTTGTGTACACACTGCATTCTTTGTATACTACACTGTGGTGCTAGATGTCCTGAAAGTCAGGAGTGCTTGGACATATGTGACGCTCCAGCGAATTGAGAGCCTAGTGATTTTGATGCTAGCCACGCCCCAATGGCGCATTTACCACGCCCCCAAATGCATGAACACACCTCCGAAAAATTTTGCGCCGTCGGTAGGCTAGCCACGCCCCAACGGCACATTGACACGCCCCTAAATGTATGACCACACCCCCGAAATTTTTTGCGCTTAGTCGACTATGAGGGGGGCCCCATGAATTTGTTGTACCCGGGCCCTGAATTCCTCTTGGCAGCCCTGCCCCTACTTAGTCTGCCTGCCTCTGCTACCCCTTCCCACACTCTCTGCATGTTTCCCTCTCAACTGCCTGCTACCACGCCATCATGACATATGCTTGTCCCTTAGTGCTTCACTACTAAATACCTCTACTTCGCTGATTGCTTGTATGTTTTCCCACACTGTCCCAAACTAAACTGTCCTACTTCCTATTGTCTCTTTTAACCACACTCTCTAGAAAGTAAGCTCTCATAGGCAGTGTCCTCTCTACTTTAAGTCTTTTGTGTTCTACTGTGTGTTCTCTATCAGTCTAACTTGTATGTACCTTACTATGTCTGATGCTATTTTTTTTGTATGCCATGTGATTTGTTCTGTTAATTGCACCCATGCATTTATTATCCTACTCAATTTTACTTCTTGTTGTGCTTACTTTATGCTTGTATGTTATTTATGTAATTTATGTTAAATATGTTACAGAATCTGTTCCCGAATATAAATAAACGATGATGATCATGCTGCTGAATTTCATTTCAGAGCAGTTTCCCTGTTTACATAGAAGAAAATGATTTTAAGAGATATTAAAAATAGCAAAAGGATATAATATTTATATAGAAAATGTTCTCCATAGACACATAAAGCCTAACTGGGGACTCTAAAGGAGATTGTGATGCAATTTTTTTTAATTTATTTAATCTTTAAGTATTTGCTTTTTGTATTATTTTTTTTTTTACTTTTGTTTCTAGAAATCTGTGCAAAGGGATTTTAATGCTCCAATTGTTATGGCCCTTGCATAATACAAGGGCATATTTTTCCTTTGCTTCCTACTACTTTGCTGTAAATAGTGTACATATAAAGGTTAATCTGTTTTATACAAATGTCTTAGTCTCTCTATGTCCCCAAAATGTCTTTGAATCGACTGGCGAGTGAAAGAATGCTTAGTTAAATGCATTGATTACTCTGTCCTCCTGTAATATTCCAGACTGCCAAATAGCTCACAGCTTTGTATAGTTTTTTTAAAAAAAAATTGCAGATAACAAGTTGGTTTGTTACAGATAAGTTACTGTTTCTTACTGTGCACTAGGTTAACAGCTTGCAATTCAGCAAAATGTCAAGCTTTTAATACGAGCAGGGACAGCTTAGTTAGCAGCATCTATTATCCTTTATGTTATCCAGAACTCTCTCCCGCATGGCTTGTTCCTCAGCAGAATGGACTCTATTAACAACTGTGCCAAACACCTTGAAATGATTCGCTGGGATACTGCTAACTGCATCCATCTACAACCGTTCTAAAAAGCTATTGAGGCTGTTTTTCAGTTGAAGCCTTCATATAAATACATGACTCTGTTACCCACAGGTGATTGAATGTCTTCTACTCTTGAGCATGACATCATTAGTGTAATTTATTTGTTGTGGGCGCCAGAGGTTATTGATGACAAATCGATAATACCTTTTACAGTTAGGACGGATAGATTATTTTGCCTATTTTTTATGTCTTGATCGTGCAACATTTTGTTCTAACTTTTGTCAATTATTCATAATTTTCATTCTAGTTAGGAAAAGGCATTTGATCCTTAGTTCTTACATTAAATTGTCGTATAATAGGATTGGGCAAGGATTTCATGTTTCCTCTTTTGAGAAAACATGGTGCGTTAATCTCATGTGTGGATTTCAATTTATTTTGCTCCTTGTTTTTCGGCAATCTAGAAAAATGTAATCTCTTTGAATAAAAGAAGCCTTTGTTTATTTAATGCCTACAGGTTTCGCTGAGTATGCTGATGTGTCTCTTTTGTTGCCCAGAAATAAATCAAAAGGCAATTCTTTGAATTGATTTCCACAAAATAAAAAAAAAAAACATAACAAAAATCCTTCCCGGGAGAAAGACCTACACTGACAACACCGGAGGAAAAACATGTACAGTATTTTTTATTTTTTTTTGTCTAGCAAATGTGTCTTGCGATATATACTTGGTATGCTGTACTTAGATATCAAAGAAGATGCCACAGGACACATGACTTGGGGAACATTCTGTCGGAGACCTCGGAGGACACACTAAAACAAGACAAGCAATTCTTTTTATTTTAAGCTTCACAGTGTATGTGATTGTAATAATGACCTTTGCGTCTGCCCTCTCCTTGCAACAAATTACCTACTGCAACTCCAACTTCACAAGCCGTCGATAACAGTCATGAAATAGCTGACCTGTAATGCGCCAATGATGTTTCCTTTTTCCCATTAGCATTGAATACTGTCCTAGCTTTAGAAAGGTTTGAACTTCAAGATTATAAAATAACTTTACAAAATGACCTAATTTTAAAGTATAGTGTGTAAAGCCTGCTTTCCTATAAGCGTACATAGAAGCATATTCCACACAAATATTGGAAATTATCTGTATATTTGCATTTTTAAGTGATGGCTGCCATATTGATAAAACCAAACAGCATCATAGCACTTCAAACTGATAATGCTCCTAGTATTCAAATAGTCATGATAAATGGTGGAATGGTGCTATGACAAGCACAGTGTGCACTTTATACCATCATAGATAGTTTTTTTTCTTTTTTTTATAACCTTTTATTTCACCTTCATGGTACAATAATAAGGGCCCTCAGCTCAGCATACTTCACATAAAAACAAATATTGGACATCATTATCCCCTCAGTGTAGACATACATTGCAAACAGCGCAAGGTTATCCAACTTGTTACTTCAACTATACATGTTACTATATTTATTTATGTATATATTTATTTTATTTGCGTCTTTTCATATATATTTGTGCTACTGGAATCCACTATCTTCATTATTGTCTGACTGTTACATGCTATTCAAAGCCATATAAGCTCTATATTGTAGTCACTTGAATGAGGGATCCAGTAGGTAAGGGTCCTGTTTATTAGGTTATAAGCCATTTCCACTGCCCAAAAAGACTTGAATCTTATATAAGCTCTGAGTTGACGGATATATCATCATCATCATCACCATTTATTTATATAGCGCCACTAATTCCGCAGCACTCTACAGAGAACTCATTCACATCAGTCCCTGCCCCATTGGAGCTTACAGTCTAAATTCCCTAACATACACACACACACAGACACAGACAGACACACACAGACTAGGGTCAATTTGTTAGCAGCCGATTAACCTACCAGTATGTTTTTGGAGTGTGGGAGGAAACCGGAGCACCCGGAGGAAACCCACACAAACACGGGTAGAGCATACAAACTCCTCACAGATAAGGCCATGGTCGGGAATTGAACTCATGACCGCAGTGCAGTGAGGCAGAAGTGCTACCCACTGAGCCACCATATCAGGCCTCATTCTACTTTCAATGGGAGCCGCTTTACACCTTCCACTTTCAGTGGAAATGCACATTTCTGGGTGCACTTTGCATAATATAAAATAAAATCTTCAAACAAAATAAAGTACATGTGCAATAAGCATAAACTAAATGTCTTTTAATCATATCATGATTAATTTAAAGGGTGAATCTAAAGTGGCAGATAAGCATAAAGGCCCCCCCCCCCCCATGAAATACATTTATTAGAATGTTCTTAATGTCTACTGAGCACAGGGTCTGGCTGGGCTGGGGGTCAGTCCCATATTGGGCTACCTTGGGCTGAGTAACTGCATTTTTTCCCCTTTAAAATATTACTAATAGTGATGTCTTGCCAACTGGGCTAATATTTGCCAGCCCTCCTCTGACTAAACATAAAATATATTTTTTCAGTTGCTCCTGTTTGCAAACACATGTTACAGCATGCATACAAGACTGTCATCAGTATACTCAGGACTTAGACTAGCCTTGTAGCTGGGGCAAGAGATATAGCAGAAAAACAAGTAACTCTGCGAAGCCCAGAGCTTGATTTTGGCATGACTGTGTGTTCTTGAGTTTGGCACGCCCTTACTATAAAGTGACTATGGCTTAATGCTCTCTACCTGCCCAGTTCACTACCCAAACTTATAGGCTGCAGTAAGTGTCCTTTGAGCTAGAAGATAGAGCAGACATGGCTGTATTTACTGGCATATGGTTCTGTTCTGGGTATGTGAAGTGCGATTTCGGCAGATACGTGCCTTGATGAACCGGGCCCTTATAAGTTGCTGTGGCACCCGAAGAGTAGGACTCCAGCAATCTTTCTGTTCGGTGCAAAAAGGTTTTCCTTGAAGAGACTTGAGACTTTATCAAACCACATCAGTAGCACTGCTAACACTGGAATAGACAGCACAATATATTTAGCAACCTCCTGGGCCCACAACATAGGCTATTCTCCTATACCTGTGCTGCCACTCTATGTTCTACATCCTTCCTTGTGATATTTGTGTCATGTTATACTGCTCAGTGATACTATACCTACAAGTAGATAGGAAAGCAACATTTTTTAAAATGTTATAATATATATATATATATATATATATATACCAGTGCCCCTATTACCTATCCAAAGACTTACCCGCCATGCCCATTTCTGTGTCCATCCTATACATATCTCCTTAAAGTGGCATTTATTGAATTAGTATTGTGAATTTAAATGTCAAGTTATGCTCTGGGATTTTGCAATACTTAATTACCAGGGGCGGGCTGGACCAGGGGCAGGGGGGCAGCGGGCACCCGGACCGCTCAGTCTAACGGCTGTTCTGGCCGGCCGCCTCCCCCCATCCCCCCCCGTGGATGCAATAATTTCTTAATATTACCAGCGGCGTCAGCGCACAGGCAGCCGCATCACATGACACGTGATGCGGCCGCTTCATTATGACGCGGCCACATCGAGTGTCACGCGATGCAGCCGCCTGTGCGCCCCCCCGGGCTGAAACCTGTCAGCCCGCGCCTGGTAATTACACATTGTGGAACTAAGTCATCTTCGGATGTAAGTATTGTTGCGTGCCCTATTTTGTGTGAAATTGCTCTGCTCATGCTCAGAAACTGTCTTTACACCAGTGAACACCAGTGCATGCATTTCAAGTTCAAACACAGAAGCGATTTCCGAAGGCCTATGATTTGAATGGTGGAATGAACGAGGGACGGAGCATATGCTTGTACGCAATGTACATAAGGGCGTCCGATTCAAGCTCTGGACATCTCTGAGGGACATGATTTTAGCCTTATCACTTACACCCGCTACAGAGCAGATTTAGGTGCTGATTGATAGCGATGACTGACGCGTATGCGTTCCGGAACACGTGTTTGCAATTGGACAACCTGGAAAAAGTGCACTTTACATACAGTACACTTTAAGAACATGCTGATATATGTATTACATGGAGAAAAAAAATTATTCTTTTTTTAATGTATTCTTTATTAATGATTATAGTATTAAGAGGTGTTTTATTTATTCCATGCATTCTGATGGAACTTTATGTTGTACATATGCATTGTGCGTATCCTGCTGTGTGTTGTGTCTCTCTGCATACGGCAAGTACCCCATATAGAGAGTGTATTTATACACGTATTTAAATGGAAATGTTTTTTCAGATACTCTTGTACTTGAATACGGGTGTACATGTGTGAAATTTCTGCCCGATTTAAAAAAAATGCAAATTGCTTTCCTTGAAGCCTGAATGCCTAACTTACAGTGTCGCAAAATGATTAGGATGAGGCTTTCTTCCACAGGAATCACAAAACATCATGGAGTGTTTGTTTGCTGCAGAACTTTGCCTGCCATTCCGAAACTGCAATTTCCTTTGAAATTGGACCATTGGGAATAGAACTGTTGTTGACAGTCTCTGGAGTATCTAATCATTTGCTCTACAACTTATCAGGGAAGTAATAAATAGGTGGTAACTGCAGAATGGGATTCAATGGTTGTTGTTAAAGAAACATTTGTTACTTAAAAAAAAAAAACAAATTCTATCCAAGAAGAACATTATTTATATCTTGCTCTATTTTTTACAGCTGGATCAACATTGTTGGTAAACTTTTCAGTTGTTTTTGACAAGTGGGCCGCATTCTTGTTATTTTCATGACAAGTGTTGCAGTTGTACTCTTCTTTTGTCCACTTTAAATCTATTTCTTGTCTTTTTTTATGCTTCATTGGAAATCAATTGCGGAGATGTTCTTTCACAATATCATATGGATTCTATTGTATTTCATTCTGTATATCCACATAATGTATGTGTAAAGCCAGGTTACATTGAAATAAAACATTTCTAGATTTTAGAGAGTTGTTTTTAAATGAGATTACTTTTCATTTAGAATGTAAGCTCTTTGTGGATTGCAAACATGCAAATTTTTTATTCACAGTTTTATGATGTTGTCACTTTTGTACTTGTGCTATTTTGTCATTTTGTTGTATGTTCTAACCGCCTATGCACAACGCTGCGGAACCCTTGTGGCGCCTTCTAAACAAAAGATAATAATAATTTAGAAACTGTTATTGTGTACAGTACAGCTAATGTCTTGGGATGTTCTTGAAATATGAAATAGAAAACAATATTAAATATGTATAGCCTTTTGAGATATATTGGGTACACTCTTTAAGCTTATAACTGATATGCATTTTGGCTTCTTTGCTTGTAAATAATGAAGCTGAACACTATTATCCAGTCTACCAAATCTTTTAGAAACACAATTGTTTTAATTGATTTTAATGTAGTCACATAAATCAGAAAAGGGCTTATTCCTAAACTGCAGAAAATAAAGACCCACACTGCTTCTTTATTTATTTATGTGTGCCTATTTGTCTGCCAAGAGTATTTCAAGACTCCCATCCATTTTCAGTCCTTGAAGCAACCCCTGGAAAATCTGTCCCTATGCATGTGGGTTTGAGGAGCCACTAAAAATGGAGCATGTTGGAAAGAGTGGAGACGTGTCCAACCTATTACCACTTTAGGACCACCTCTTCATTAATTTCAACCTAGGATATTGCTTGGTTAATGATGAGAGCGAGGGTGGAAATTGAGGGGACATCATGACATGTGTCACTTTTTGTATTTTAATTTTTTTGTTATATTGCTCTAAGTTCATCTAGAAATGATTAATATGAATGTATTATTAATATTTATTTACATAGCGCACTTTACAAAAGCAATAATAAAAAACATGCAGCATTAACAAACAAGCAAAGAGATAATAGAGCTTTGGATGCACATTTACAACATATAGGTACATAGGAGTTTACATACTTACATGAGGTTACCTGCCACATATTGCATATTTGAATAGCCAGAGTATGAATTGGGGCTATATGATCCAGTACACAGGAATGTTGGTGTAGGGGTTAGCAGGTTGTATGAGTATAGAGGAGAATACATGTTTTGCCTGAAATGTGTTGATGTGTGGCAATCAGGTAAACAGCCTAGGAAGTACAAGAGGATGGTGCAGGAATTTGATAAGATGTTTTTCAGATGTTTTCCTAGATGTTTGGATGCTAGGAGAAAAACTTGTGTGAGAGAGGGAATATCACAAAGTGGGTGCAACCCAAGAGAGGTGAGGTAAACAGGAATGAGAGCAATTAATGAGTGAGGTTGAGAGGTGCATATTTTGGGATATATAAAGGTGGGAGACAGTTTGAGATAAGTGAAGAGATGAATGTAGATGCAGTTTTGTATGCTATTACAAGTATTTTATATTGGTTTCAATAAAGTACAGCCAAGCAATGTAAGGAATGGCAGGGAGGATCAGCAGTGAAGGAAAGTTTGGATATGAAAATTAGTCTAGCCACTGGGTTCATAAAAGAAGGGAATTGTAATAGTCATTGTGGCCTATGGGCCTGTTTCATCTTTGGACGTAAGTCCCTTTGCGCTGAGCTTTGAACTCAGGTTGCGTTCAAAGATAATTCAGGCCCTATGAGTATAAGCATAAATTAAATGTTTTGCCCTATTGTGCATGAAATACATACATATATCCTGGGGGTGTTTCTTAGATGCATGTTACATAAATTAAACAAAGGACAGGTCTGTGTCAAGGATGACATATAGACAGCAAGCTTGAGGGTTAATGTTTATTGTTGTGTTGTCACTAGAATGTATAGATGTTGGATAAACAATTGTTGGCTTGTGAAAACATTAATAGCTCAGGTTTTGAAAGATTGAGGTGACAAAAAGGACATCCAAGCTGACATGACAGAAAGATACTCAGAAAGCCAGTAAAGATGGTGAAAACAAATTGAGAGTCATCCACATAGACATGATACTGAAATCCAAAGAAGTTTATTAGTTTTCCAAGTGAAGTGGTATAGATAGAGAAGAGTAGAGAGCCTGGGAGCATTATGGTACTCCACATGATAGAGGAAGACAAAAAGGAGGTGGTACCATTCGTAGGATGAGAACCAAGATATGACAGTGATCTGAAGAACTAATGAATACAGTGTTTATGTGAGAAATGAGTGATTGACAGTGTAAAATAGAGCAGAGGTCAAGAAAAACAGTAGAAAACAGTAGATTTAGCAGTGGTTAAATCATTGACCACCATATACAGTGCAGTCCCTGGGGAATATTGGGAACAAAAACTGACTGAAGGTCAAATAAGCTGAGGTGCGTGTAGGCAAAGCCTCTTGAGAAACTTGGAGGGTCATGGAAGTTGCCATATCAGAGGAAATGCTGAGTGAGAATTTGGGTCAGTATTTTCTATTTTTAGAATAGGAATAGTGACACATGTTTGAATAATTCTGGAAATAGACCAGTGGAGAGAGAGGTTACAAATGTTAGTTAAGGCTTAAATGGACACAGAAGACAGTGAACAAGTTATTTGTGAGGATATAGGGATGAATGGACAAGTACCACAGCACTGTGGTCATAATGATTCCCAACCATGGCCTTATCTGTGTGGAGTTTGTATGTTCTTCCCGTGTTTGCGTGGGTTTCCTCCGAATGCTCTGGTTTCTTACGGTTTCCTTGGTCTGCAAGTGTACAGTCATGGCCAAAAGTTTTTGAGAATGACACAAATATTATTTTTCACAAAAGTCTGCTGCCTCAGTTTTTATGATGGCAATTTGCATATACTCCAGAATGTCATGAAGAATAATCAGATGAATTGTAATTAATTTCAAAGTCCCTCTTGGCCATGACAATGAACTTTATCCAAAAAACAACATTTCCACTACATTTCAGCCATGCCACAAAAGGACCCACTGACATCAGGTCAGGATTCTCTCGTTAACACAGGTTAAAGAGTTGACAAGGACAAGGCTGGAGATCACTCAGTCATTGTGATTGAGTTAGAATTAACAGACTGGAAGCTTTAAAAAGAGGGTGGTACTTGTAATCATTGTTCTTCTTCTGTTAACCATGGGTTACCTGCAAGGAAACATGTGCAGTAATCATTGGTTTGCACAAAAAGGGCTTTACGGTAAGGATATTGCTGCTAGTAAGATTGAACCTAAATCAGCCATTTATTGTATCATCAATAACTTCAAGGAGAGAGGTTCAATAGTTGTGCAGAAGGCTTCAGGGCACCCAAGAACGTCCAGCAAACGCCAGGACTGTCTCCCAATGTTGTTTCAGCTGTGGGATCAGGGTACCACCAGTGCAGAGCTTGCTCAGGATTGGCACCAGGCAAGTGTGAGTGCATCTGCATGCACAGTGAGGCAAAGACTTTTGGAGGATGGCCTGGTGTCAAGAAGGCCAGCAAGGAAGCCACTTCTCCCCAGAAAAAACATCAGGGATAGACTGATATTCTGCAAAAGATACAGGAATTGGACTGCTGAGGACTGGGGTAAAGTCATTTTCTCTGATGAATCCCCTTTCAGATTGTTTGGGCATCTGGAAAAATGCTTCTCCAGAGAAGGAAAGGTGAGCGCTACCATCAGACCTGTGTCATGCCAACAATAAAGCATCCTGAGACCATTCATATGTGGAGTTACTTCTCAGCCAAGGGAGTGGGCTCACTCACAATTTTGCCTAAGAATACAAAGAATACAGCCATGAATAAAGAATGGTACCAAAACATCCTCCAAGAGCAACTTCTCCCTACCATTCAAGAACAGGTTGGTGACAAACAATGCCTTTTCCAGCATGATGGAGCACCTTGCCATAAGGCCAACGTGATAACTAAGTGGCTCAGTGATCAAAACATCAAAATTTTAGGTCCATGGCCCGGAGAACTCCCCAGATCTTACTCCCATTGAGAACTTGTGGTCAATCCACAAGAGGCGGGTGGACAAACAAAAACCCACAAATTCTGACAAACTCCAAGCATTGATTAGGCACAAATGGGCGGCCATCAGTCAGCATGTGGTCCAGAAGTTGATTGACAGCATGCCAGGGTGAATTGCAGAGGTCTTCAAAAAGGGTCAACACTGCAAATATCGACTCTTTGCATGAACTTAATCTAATTGTCAATAAAAGTCTTTCACACTTATGAAATACTTGTAATTTTACTTCAGTAAATCATAACAACAAAACACTGAGGCAGCAAACTTTGTGTAAACTAATATTTGTGTCATTTTCAAAACTTTTGCCCATGACTGTATGTTATGGAATTTAGACAGTAAGCTCCAATGGGCCAGGGACTGATGTGAGTTCTCTATACAACGCTGCGCAATTAGTGGCGCTATATAAATAGCTGATGATGAAGAGAGTAGATATTTCATTGTCACTTGTGTAATATAATGAAGAGAAGGTCCCAGAAGGTGCAGGAAAGGAATTGAGCAGTTTGTTGCTCATAGAAGAGGATATAATTTCTGTTGGATTCTATCAATCTTTTCCTTGAAGTACGAAACAAGATTTTGGTCAGTGATGGTGGTCAGAGGCAGGGCCGGATTAACCATAGGGCTAACTGGGCTACAGGGGCCTATGGCATCCAGGGGGCCCTTGAAAGTGCTCAGCAGCAGTATTGATCGGTCGGGGGCGGGGGCGCCCCCGGCGCGATCAGTGCTGCTGAGCACTTTCACTGCGGTCCTTCCCCGGCGAGCTTTAGTCTCCTTATTGAGGAGATCTTGTGAGTCTCACTCTCACGAGATCTCCTCAGTAAAGAGCGTACAGCGCGCCAGGGAAGGAGGCAAGTGCCGGGGGGGGGGGGGGCGGGCAGCTCGGATGACGGGGGGGGGGCAGCTCGTATCACGGGGGTGGGCCCTCACGGGGGAATGGAGGCCCCCTTAGCCCAGGGGCCTCCATTCCCTTAATCCGGCCCTGGTCAGAGGGTGTGGTGCTTGGGAAGATTTAGAAGAGATTTATACGCATCAAGGAGGCATTTGGGGTTAGAAGCCTGAGTGGAGATCAGAGAGTGGAAATATATATGGTTGGTTTTGTCCAAAAGTATTTTAGAAGTTGTTGTTGATAGCAGTATATTTGAGGAAGTCTTCAGAAGTATGAAACTTTTTCCAATTACATTGTTCTTTGTGGGAGAGTGTTTGAAGGTGAAGTGTTTTATTTGTGTACCATCGCTGAGATAGTGGTCAACAAAGAGAACAAAGAGTAGCTGGAACCACTTGATGTAGAAATTACCTTATAAATAAATGCTAATAATTATATTTGTTATTTTCAGCTTTGATTTGATTTTAGTGCATGGTTTTTTCTTTCCCTGATTTCCTATACATATATCTATATTGATGTACGTATATGCATTGTGACATCATATGTAAAGCACAAGTTTTTATACTTGGTTTTAATGGTACAGCTTTAATATTGTACGGTGATTGACTTTAGAATACTGTAAAGGTTTTCTTGAGAATGTTTGTGCTAAAATAGATTTGAGTAATGCAAAAGCAAATGAAAAAGTAAGTAGCATTGGGTAAATGCTAGGTAATGACTGTTGTGTCTTAGCAAGAATATTTAAGATAAATACAAGAGAGTTAGATGGCTTTTTGTAAGTTTTTTAAAAAAAAGTTGAGTTATGTTTTTTTAGAGAAGCAGGATTGTTTTAGCAACACTGCATAAAAGGACTGACATGTATAAGCAAAATGAAGAGTTGTATTCAAATTATTTCTAAAGCTGTTAGCTAAAGCCATTTATTTTCATCTGATAGGAAATGTATGCTAATGAGATTTTAAATATGTGTTGAAAATTACAAGTTTTTTCTTTGCTAGCAAATCAACCTGTCACTGTCATTCAGCCTATATCTGTGTTGATTTATATTTTTTTAATATAAACATGTTCATCTTCTCATTTATAGAAAAGAATACTCTGCCAAGTAAAAAATAACGGCACTGAGATTCTCATTATGTTTTATGAAGGGGGGTAAGTCACTTGGAGAGGTGGAACTGTCACAAATATTTTCTGTGGGGCAGCATGGTGGCTAAGTGGTAAGCACTTCTGCCTCACGCCACTGAGGTCATGAGTTCAATTCCCAACCATGGCCTTATCTGTGTGAAGTTTGTATGTTCTTTCCGTGTTTGCGTGGGTTTCCTCCGGGTGCTCCGGTTTCCTCCCACACTCCAAAAACATACTAGTAGTAGAATTGGCTGCTATCAAAATTGACCCTAGTCTCTCTCTGTCTGTGTGTGTGTATTTTGGGGAATTTAGACTGTAAGCTCCAATGGAGCAGGGACTGATGTGAATGAGTTCTCTGTACAGTGCTGCGGAATCAATGGCGCTATATAAATAAATGGTGATGATGATGTTCAAAGATGTTTTGCTGTGAGTTGGTCAGCTTAACATGCATTGAACTAACATTCCCTATTTTTAATACAGAATATATCTTTAATACAGAGTACAGCTTGAATAACATTAGTAGCAATTTTTGTGAGTGTGGAGGATCCAATTTCTTTTACTTTTAGGATTGATCTATTGTGGGATGATCCTGTTTTAAGGACATCAGGAGGAAGAGGAATGATATCTATTGCAGAAATCAAGAAGAAGCTAATTTTTTGAAAAGGAACTACGGAGTGCTTATTAGTACAAGTACTGTAATATTCCATTCCTTTGGACTCCTAGCCCTTACTGAAACATGGATCTCCCTCTCTGATACTCTTTCCAATGCTGCACCCTTCCACTGGGGTCTCTACTTCTGTCCTGGGGACTGCCAAGGAGGTGGTATAGGTGTCCTACTGTCTCCTAGCTACATCTTCAGTGTTTTCACCCCTGAAACCTCCTTCTCCTCCTTTGAAGTTCACTCCATCTACCTCTTCTCCCTTCTCCACCTTCGTGTTGTGCTCATCTATCGACCCCCTGGCCCTTCCTTACAATTTCTTGATAACTTTGCTGCCTGGCTTTTCCATTTTCTCTCTTCTGATCTTCCCAATATTATTATCGGTGCTTTTAACATCCTTACCGACACTCCTTTTACTACTGCTACTTTTAAACTGGTATTCACCAGGGACCCCTACAAGGAGGTTTGGGCTTCGCTGCAAAGAGTGCGCAGTTCGCTGTTCTCAAGACAGTTACCAGTGTAGTGTTACAATATGACTGTCAAGAAAATCCTTTCAAGGATCTGCTTAGTTTAGCACCACCCACTGGGAGGCATGGAGTCTAAAGACACCAAAAATTTTCACTAGTGACCCCCACAAGGAGATATGGACTTGGCTGCTTCCATGCTGCAGGTCGCGATTCTCTGAGTTGGTGCTAAGCGAGGCCCCGTGGAGAAACAACAGAGGTGAAACGGAAAATGGCATGCAGCAGCAGCGATGAACCCCCAAGGAGGCGATTTACAGGTAAGCAGATATATACACGAAACTCCTGGTAATGCCCAGAAGCACAGTAACAGGAGCAATAGGGTGCCATAGTCTGTGGCTGGTAGATGTGGTGGCGGGGAGACTGGATCAAAATATAGTAGCAGGTATCACAGGGAGTCAGGAAAAGCCTGTCTGCACTGGGTGAGAGACACATTGAATTGGCAATCAAATTAATGAAAATTGTGCTTTAAATACTGTTGCCAGAGCTGACTATATAAAATTTCCTGTGGAACTGGAATCCTCTTAGGCGGATTAGGAGAGTTGCCCCTTGGACCAGTACAGGGAAATAGGAAAAAGACAAGCGAGAGACTCTGGATCATCTGGAGAGGATTTGGAGGACCCTAACCTGACTTCCCTGGAGCAAGTTATGGCATGGCGATTCCCTGACTTTTTGGGCAGGAAGAAAGAATATGCCCAGTCTCACCGCAATGAATTCAAAGATGGTTCCTGGTTCTCTTACATTCCTCAGGCGTGAGCCGGGAGTGACCTAGTTGCATAGGCTCATCAGGTGAAACTGGATGTTGGAAACGAGGAGCCAGTGTGACGGTTATTACTCGGAAGACTTCTCCTGGAAACAATGGTCCACACGATTGCATAGGGAGATTATAGTGGCTAATGTGGATGGTAATTTCTGAAAGAGGAGATATCCTTGAAGCGGTTGTTGAAGTTACTTACAGAAATACATATAAGCTCATATATTTAAGATTAGGGTCTGTACTTTTAAGAGAACGTGTTGCACAATACACATATTGCATAACAAGAGACACGTCTTTAGTAATTTTCCATTACTGCACAATTCATGAGCAAAACAGATTAGATAATGGTCATATGATTGTATTTCCCAATCATCGCCGGATATGTCCAAAGAAATATTGGCACCGTTAAAGGTCAAGCTGACCGTCCAATAGAACATGTTATTTTAATGATAGAGTGCCAGCAGTGATGTAAGCTGGGAAGGTGTGTTTTGAAGTAAGAAGGAGTTTCATATTCTATAAAAGAATAAGTTAATCAAATATAGGGTGTCAATTGGCATTTGAGACCCTGGGCGTATGTCTGCTTTGTCCAGTATGGCTGTATCTATGTATAATACCTTTTTAATAAATTATAGAAATATTATATTTTGGAAACCTGCTCATTACAGGTGTAATGAATACACCTGTGCTCCAGCAAAGGGTAAAACAAGCGCTTATTTTCTATTCACTGTGGATACATTGGCAGCTGCCTCATTGAAGGTTGGTTTTGTCTTCCTCTGGCTCCTCACTGTTAGCATGCATAATACCAGAAATGTTTACGGCTAGGCTATACAAGCCTTCTTAATCAAAGGAGGCATGATGTTGAGCAACTCATTTGATAATACAGATTGTAAAACCTTCTGTAAATAGTTATCAGTGGAGCTATCCACATGTGTTGATTGTAGTTTTACAATCCTCTGAAACATCTGTATTGTGCTGAAATTTATGCACATGATTAATCATATCCATTCACATGAATGCTAATCACAAATGTCATATGACTAATTGTATATAACTCATGTAGCTAATAATGTAATACCCAGAAACTTGGGGGCACTAGGACCCTCTGGAACACAACGGTGTCACAGCATGATACGGGAGAGACATTTGGAAACAGGGAAAACCCAATGCTATGAGGCTGCTGAAAAGTTCCTGGGTTTTTGAGATAGAAACTGTTGGGAGGAGGAGCAACAGAGGGTGAGTGCTGAAGAGACATTGTGAAAGGAGACACATTTTTCTGGTGGGTGTTGTAAAGAAAAGAGAGGCCAGTGTCTCTGCTGAGAGTCAGACTGCTACAGAAAGCTGGGGTATGTTGCAAGTCAAAGACTTCATTAGAGTGGCTACAGAGATTCTGTTGCTGAAGACAAGATCTGACACCATTGAGTCAGATTGGAGCTGAAAACTATTTACACAACAGGAAACAGTTCTGTGTATTCAAACTGACTGTGTATTGTCACTTACTTCACAGTATATCCTACACTTGAAGAGCTGTGAGTTAGAATTACAGGGACATTTGCTTAACAAGTGGGGTACATTACGCAATCTCCCAGTACATACATGCATTATGACCCCAGGTATAACTGAATTACAGACTGAATCACCAGTGCCTACTCTGACAGTAACCCTTGATGCTAGCAAAAGAACAGCATCACTCCTGAATTTCTCCTGCAAGATCAGATTAAAACACAGTGATAATAGCCCTGACAACACAATGCATTCTGCTATACCTGAGATGGTAATCTTCTGTTTTTGATCGCTGTACTGAAGTTACAAGACTGCCATTATAATTGTTCACAAGGGCACTCAGCCAAAACTGAGACTCTTAATAGCAAGTGTGTCTCTCCAGTTCTAACATGTACACTTACAAAAAGCTAGCCAATTAGTTGCTAATTATCTCTGCTGAGGATGAACTTTTCAGTAAAGGAGATTCATTGTCTGTGATATCATTTGCTTGTGGTGTATTGTCTGAAATGAATGTTCTTTATGGTATTAGGGACTACAACTGTATTACTGTATTCTTAGACAGTTTATGTGACCTCACATATTCCAGGGTTAGATTATTACATCCGCACCGCAGAACACTGTTGAGTTTCTAGCCATTTGACGGTTATCAAAAACTACTCAGAGTACTGTGAAGTATAGTTGTAACCAAAATGTTTACACTATAGAAGTATTGACATATAGAAATATTGTTGTACCACCCCCCTAGTGGTGTTTTAGTAATCCACGTACCCCAGTGGCTACAGGCAGGGGTCACCTGGGAGCGAGGTGGTTGTGGAGAGAGCATGACTCAGGCTGGTTTCTTTGGTGACAAGCCAGCCCAGCCTGTGAGAGACTGAGGAGAAGTAAGTAAGAGTGTGAGAGAGGAGCAGCGAGAGACACAGACCACAGAGGGATGTGACAGCTGGGGACTTGGGACAGGAGGGGGAGGATGTCCCAGGTTCCCCTGGCATTGCCTGGGAGCACGAGCGTGGTGGCTGTGCAAGGGCAAGTAATGTGTGCCTTGAATAGGGGGAGAATCCCCAGAACAGAGACCCGAGGATAGAAGGGGGTTTGCTGCAAGTGGCAGCATGCATACACTAAGAGAGATAAGATCAAAGACCCCTGGAGAGAGGGTTGTAGCAAAGAGGAGCAGTAGTGGGAGTCACCAGGAGTAACTGAGAGAACACTTGAGAGGAGTGTTACAGCCCAAGCGATGTTACCCCTGCTTGCAAAGCTGAGAGCTACACAGTGAAAGGGCCAGAGCTGCATGTGTATACGGGAAACAGGCTGAACTGTGAGTAGCTGTGGAACTTCTGTGACCAGGAGAACCTGGTAGCTACTGTTATAACACCAGAAGTGTAAGATGTATGCTGGAGAAGTAAGGAGAGATTCTTGTAACCGTATTCATATTGCTCATTAAGAACTGTGCTGGAGAGAGTAAGGAGCTATATATATTTCTGTATTGCTGTAACCATTATAATTATTGTACTGGAGGAAAAGGAGTGTAAATAAAGAGTTCAGTTTGTTATTGATGGTCTGGTACCCAAATTATTCTGACTTTTATTGCAATTTCCCACATGCCATTTAATCCATGTATCATAAAATTACTCATGTGCAAAAGCCCCAGCCCCAGACATAAATGTTGCTGTTTAGTATTTGAAAATAAAAGCGTTTAGGACCAGACTCTTTAGATCAGCTTGTTGTTTGTACGTTTATATTCAAAACATAGGTCAACAGTTAAGTCTCAAGATTTATTGATTTTAAACAGATGTCTGGAGCACAAAAAAACCCTTATTGTTCATGTAATATTGGTAGCTCAACAGGAATGAATATCTATTATTGTAGATAGATAATACGCCCTTTACGGCACTGCAGGAAGTCAAACACGAAAAAATAGACATGAGCGGATCTGACATTTAGGATTCCCTTGCTAACTATGTGATCAGTCAACTTTAGAATCACTCTAGTACATGCCCCACATACTAATTATGATCTTGAAGCTACAGCTGATGTACTCTGTATTGATTGCTTTGCTGTAATGATGGAATTGGGCAGCCAAATCCCAGCTTACAACTTCCAGAAGTTAAATCGTAATCATGTTGCCTATCTTCACATGCAATCCACTGCATACCAAAATAAACATTTCATTTTTCATTGTCAGACATACATAAAATGAACATAAATTCCTTTAGAAAAGTATGTTGACATTATATGGAAAGAGCCTGATTATTTCTCAGTGGAAAAAAAATAGTCATAAATATTCCATTTATAGCTGGTTATTTTGTGAATTATTTATAGTGTTGCACTTTAAGTCTGCAACAGGATGTATTTGAAAATGTAATAGTTCTGACATTTCTCGCTGAATAATTTCTTTCTTACAATCCTGTTCATATGCCTTAAAACAGTTGTTAACTTTATTTCTGAAAAAAAGACATTACTTTGAGATATTGTACTGTGCAGAGTGCTTCAGGCAGTTAAAATACATTTTATAACCAGAAGAAAAAAATACTTTATGCAAAACATGCATATCCCTTAGTGCTTTACACAAGGCTATATATTAGATTGTATTGTTTTTATGCTATGTGACATACTACAACTCTACTTTGCAGAAACATAATATGTGTATTGTAAATGTTTGCTTACTAAGCTAAGAAGAGTGACTCATCATTTTATTGCTGCAGAAAGACAATTGTCCCTCTAACTTGACAGTGGTTGTGCTTACACAAGTGGCTTGTGGCCAAGGTCTTTAAGTTAGCCTAACTAATGTGATTGAGTAATAATAACATAATTAACTCTAAAAAAGAAATATCGATATTAATAAATGAGTATAAAACATTTTCACTAAAGGGGTTTTTAAAGATTTAAATGGGTTTTTAAGGCCGTACCTTGAAAACCAATTGCTTCTTTGACAGGGAAAGGTTTAAAAGTGTGTAATTGTTCAATGTTATAAAGTGACCTCTGATGGTTGTGAGAAGCTTACAACACGTATAGTGACTCCCACTTGTGCACTGCTTTTGCTAATGTAGCTATTTAATTTTGGCAAAAGGGAAGTTGACCACCCTTTTAAAATTGACCACCCTTTTGGACCATTTTCTTACCTCTTATTACGTTTCCACGCCTCCCCAGTCTTCCAGGGGAGCGGATAGGCATTTGAGGCAGGACCTAACTCCTCACCAGTGGGATGTGGTATTAAGTCCTTTAACTAGTATGCAGTCTATTACTCTTCCCCACTCCCAACACTGCAGGTGGAGGTGGTTAAGCTGGTAGGACTCGTAAGAACCCCCTCATAGGCTAAAAGGGATGTTTAACTATAACCCTGCTCCCCAAAACTCCCCCTGGACACAGGAAGTTCAGTGACTATTTTTTTATGATTCTGACAACAGCAACAGAGAGGGAATTAAGCATCTAAGATGGTGGAATGCTAGAAACACTTTGATGGCCAAAAACCTGAACCACACACTTTTGACCTGCTTGGACAAACGCTAGCAAGCAAAATGAAAAGTGCCAGTAGACCGATTCAAGTAGAAATTGAGTATTTAATATGCGACCTCTTGTGTAGGGCCACTAAGGAAGATTTGTACCCGAAAACAATTCTAATGCCAGCCAACCACAGCCAAACACCTTCATACACATTTCGGCATACACAGATGCAGCATGGTAGTATGGGAGGACAATATTTAATGCCAAAACCATTCCTGACTTCTGCCCATATACCCAGCTCAAACATGCAACAGTTCAGTGGAAGGTAATCACAAATGGATAATAGCAAAGTGTTGCCATATGAACAACTATAAACTGTATATTTGACTGCTTTTATTGATGTGTACTTTATAAATTTAATATATATTGTCAATTTTATGTATGTAAATAAAATTATACATTTATATCTAAAAAAGACACTTTATGTTTACCAACCTTCATATACTGTTCATGGAGAACTTCAATGATAGCATTACAGGTCTCAGGTATTATCAAACCCAGAGCTTGTAATTTTGAAATTGTTGTGCTGTAATTCAGATCAGCCTGTGTCCTTCCTGTTGCCAGAAATCTTAGAGAAGCAACCAGTCTGTGCTCAGTAGATATGGGTATCCTTAAATGGGTGTCCTCCTTCTGGATGATGGGGCTGACTAGTTAGAGCAGTTCCTGAAAGTCACTTCCCGGACGGACGTTCTTTCGCTATTTGTCTAAAACGTGACTAGTGTGTACGCATTGATCGTCCGAGTATTGGACCTTCGGTCAAAGGATAAGCCATTGTAGATAACACGACAGTCAGAAAATTCTTCAGTGTGTACCTAGCCTTTGACTGTCTGTAACCCATGACTAACTTACAAGGCCATTGTGTGGTCACTTTTTAGTGTTTACACAAAGCCAGGTGCGCCAAGGAAACCATCCGTTCTAAATAAGTGAATAAAAATAAAAGAAGGCAGGCTTCGTCTAAAATGCAAATAGTATTTTATTATAACCAATATAAATAATAATAATAATACATAAAACAAATAATCAAGAATCCTGAATATGTATGGATAAACCAAGGATAATAATAGCTGTGAAAATCAGTCAGCAGATAACCATAAAGAGTGAAAATAGAGCAGTCTCACCCAGAAACAGCAGCACCTATAATTAGTGCTAATAGCATCTTCAGAACCAGTTTTTCTATATAATGAATAAGGTGGCGTGTATCATCCGTACGCCCCTTTTATTCACATACTTTCTGGTGCAGGGAGAGTGCATCCAGGCTGCTAGGGAGAATCCATCCCCTATAAAGTTCCAGCAGCCGAGGGAGATGTTGATTGCCCCAGTCTTTTGTGCTTCTGTTTGTACGGATGAAGGAGTACTGATAAGCTTGTTTGAAAAAAGAATTGTTATCCAATAGTATAATTTGTCCAGTTTGTAGCTTTAGAGAGATCTGCTGTTTCAGGCATGTGCTAATCCTATTCCAAACCTTCGACGCGTTTCGTTTGCTCAAGGGCTGACTTTTTCAAAGATGGTAGTGTTTATGACCACTGTCCTCATTGCAGCAGATTATCATTTCTTCTACAGGTTTCAGTGAGCACACACCGCCCCCTTTTCCTTCCCTCCCTTGCCTTCGACTTCTCCCTTTCTTTTTTTCACTTGTTGTCTTTGTCATGTCTAGTAGATAACTTGACAATATTTTTGTAAATCAGTTTAAAGGCTGATGGAAGATGGATTATGTCCTTTCTTTACGATATACCTTGTGTTTTGCCTCTTCTGCATTGTCACACACAAACATAATAATAAAATGAATGTCATAAGAAACAGTTAAATTAAATTTAAAATTGAGTGCCTAATATAGTTGTGATAATTCAATCCAATAATAGATATACAATTCATTATAATAGTATTATTTATAAATGAAACCAAATATTTTACCAGAAGAGGTGGAACTAAAACACCAATAATAATTAGAAGTGTCAAAATGTGTTTATATTGCAATGATTAAAAAGTGCTAAGTGTAAGTGTAAATTATTTAACTATCAATAGAACATGTTAAACTTATAGGTTTAATTAAACAGTTTTAAAATAAAAAAAAAAAGTAATCATTTTTTATGCCTTAAAGATACCAGAAATAATTGATTTGAATCTCAAAATTTCTATTTCAGCATTCAAACCCTGTTGAGCTACTGAGTTGATAGGATAACGCTGATTTTCTCGCAAGTTTTGGAATATATATTATTATTATTATTATTATCCTTTATTTATTAGGCACCACAAGAGTTCCGCAGCGCCGTACACAGCACAAACAGTAGACTAAACAAGGTGACACATTACAAACGGTTAACAAAAAATACCAAAACTTCAGAGACTCCAGGCAGGCTAATGCAGTAAAGACGGAGCAGAAGAGCAGGTATGGAGAACAGAGGGAAGAGGGCCCTGCTCAAATGAGCTTACATCCTAAGGGAGGGTAGACAGATCTCAGGCACACAGGGAGCAAGTTGAAGTAAATGGGGAGAGAACAGGGCGGCGGGAGGAGAGAGGGGAAGAACAGGTGGAGGAGAGGTTAGGTGGAAGGTTGGTAAGCCTTTAGGAACAGGTAATTTTTGAGTGCCCTCTTGAAGGAGGACAGATTGGGAGAAAGACGTATGGAGCGAGGGAGGTCGTTCCAGTAAAGGGGGGCAGCACGGGAGAAGTCTTGGATTCTGGAGTGGGAAGAGGGGATCAGAGTGGAGGAGAGGCGACGGTCATTGGCCGAGCGCAGGGAGCGGGCAGGGTTGTGAATGGAGAGGAGGTTAGAGATATAGGGAGCAGTAGACTGAGAGAGAGCCTTGTAAGTGACGGTCAGGAGTTTGAAAAGAATTCTGTAAGGAATGGGGAGCCAGTGTAGGGCAAGGCAGAGAGGGGAGGCAGACGAGGAGCGGCGAGAAAGGAAGATGAGTCTTGCAGCCGCATTGAGTATAGAGCGTAGGGGGGCGAGATTTGAATGGGGGAGGCCGGTAAGAAGGAGGTTGCAATAATCAAGGCGGGAGATGATGAGTGCGTGGATGATAGATATATATGGTTATCTTCTCTCCAATTGTGCTTTACCGCTTCTCTCCGCCAAAAAATAAAGCTTGGTATACATTACAGTGTTTTCAGACGATTATTGGGTCAATCGATAACCGACCATTCGGCTCGATATCACCTTAGTGTGTACATTGAAATGATGACTAATGGTTGTTCCAAAGCCACTGAAATCATTGATAGAGATTTTTAAACTGACTTGTAAATCTCGTTCAGCAATGAAATGACGTTGTTCCAATCCTGCAGTGTGTACGAACTCATGACCAATTGTCCGACATTCTCACAATAGTTTCTCCAATAGCAAGGGTTCTGCACCCTCACCATTAAAATATTTCAAAGGAGTCTCCCTGTTTACCTTTGCCATGATACTGAAATCTCTTGCCTGGGAAAACTCCAGTGGTGTCAATCCTACCATTTCCTCAACTTCTACAGAGCTCTCCATATTTCTAGGTCCACTGCGCACACCATGGCTTTTACACCTATTAAAGTTTTGTCTACTTTGTCTAGGCACAGATTTATGGTGGAATAGAAAGCTCTAAATCTGTTGCTCAATATACCAAAAGCACTTTCCACAACTCTCCTCGCTCTTGACGATCTATAATTAAATATCCTCCTCCCTGGTGTGAGATTTCTTTGGGGATAAGGTTTCAATACATTGGGGCGCAGTGCAAAAGCTTCATCAGCTACAAAAACAAAATTTAGTCCAAACTGCGTTTCGGTTCTTGGTGACAAATTAAGTGTATTGTTTTTAAGTTTGTCATAGAAAGGAGTCTGCACCAATGCCCCGCCATTTGACATTTTTGCATTTTTCCCAATGTCCACTATTAAAGTAATTCTATCGTTTTAAAATAAGCATTGCCCAATCAATTGTATGTGTGTCCAAAGCACAAAGTGATTTATTTTAACAGATGTCAACAATTTAATACATTATTATATCATGATAAAGTACAGTACAGCACAGCCAATACCAAAAGATAATACATACATACCGCTGTAATCGCTTGCGCACGCTGCGCCACCACGGGACCCGATGGACAATATTCTGTATAGAATATTGTGTGAGAGTTGACTGAGGCCCCAGTGAGATGCAGCTAATATATATACAGTCAGTGTTTCATTGTGAACAATAGAGATGACGTAGATGGTTTCTATAGGTCCAGACGTTGGGTGGGTCCAGGCCAGACAGGTAATAGGTTGATTCAATCTAAGGAATCCAAAG